>NC_056748.1:354375019-354643295 GCF_019279795.1 Protopterus annectens
AAACAAAAGATAAAATTGTGAACATTAAGGGTTGCACTGATAGCAGTGGTTTAAATTTACTACATATAAGAGTAAAAAAAGAATAATTGTGGTTCAAAAGATGGAAAATATACAGACATTGAGAGGAAATAGTGTGGAGAATGGGAGGGAAGAGTGAAAAGAGGGGGCTTATTGTAGGGCTATAGTAGTAGAGCTGAGGGTTTAGGAAGTTTAAGCAGAAGTTACTAACAGAAAGTTATGAGATGCAACAGCTTGTACAGTAGGACAGACTACGTCTGGTGAAGGCAATGGCATAATTTCAAGTTTAGTAGGTAGGATTTAAGCTGCTTTTTTAAAACAAGGAAAGGTTGGCTCTAATGTGGAGAGGGAGTTGCAGTTTAGTGAGACGGAGTGTAAAGTAGTTTGCCAATATTCGTTTTGGGTTTTGTAAACTGAGAGAAGATGCTGATCAGTACTCCGGAGAGGCAGAGTGGGGGGGTAGAGAATAACTTGGGAGGCGAGAGCAGGACAGGCAGAGGGGTTGTTGAGTATGGAAAAGGTAGTGTGAAGTTGCGATTGAAGGAGGTGGTGTGGAAATTCCAGCCACTGAAGTTTTAGTGAGAGGCAGTGATGTGACGAGAGTGGTTGGTTTTAGAATAAATCTGGCAATTGTGTAAGTTTGTTCCAGTTTCTGCATTGAGGTAGTTTGGATATTGGTAAGGATGGGGGAAGTGTGTAGAAGACTAGGTAAGAGAAATGCCTACGCAAGAGTGCGTTTAGTGGCAGTAGTGAGGATTTTTTTTGTTCCTATAAAGTAGTCCCAAGTCGAATTTTAGTTTGTCAACAATTATCACCCCCAAGGAGTTTGGTGTGTGAGGCAGGGGAGATAGCTGTGCCATCTAGGGAGGAAAGAGAAAAGTTGTGTTTAGGGTGAGTGTGTGTCTGAGGCAGAAAGAGAAGTTGAGTTTTTTTTTTTTCGGGTTAACGACTAGTTTATTATTTCTGAGCCATTTTTCAACAGAGATTAGGGAATTCTGTTAGTGTGTGTGGTTCAGAGATGGTATTGGGGAGGGATAAGAGAGTAGAGTCTGCGTATTGTATTACAGCCGAGACTGCAGGATGTGTAAGTTGTTGGTAAAAATGTTGAAAAGGAGTGGCCCAAGTATGGAGCTTTGGGGTACTCCTGTTTGAACAGCAAGGAAGGGTGAGAATGCATGCTGCCATCTAACAGCTTGATTTGAAGAAAGTTGACTTTAATTTGGTTTTCAACCTGTGGGTTATGGATCTCTATCGGATCTGACATGGCTGCATATCCAGCATCTGATCTGAACTCCAAGCTCCTCCCCTTACCCATGATGCCCCCGTTTCCTTCCTCCCTTCAGATCTCATTTGCGCTGGAAAAGCAAACATTGTGGTCCGAGGTCTGTACTAAGTGGCGTTTTGTGAGTGACTTCTTGGAGTTTTTTTGGTATCTTTCTTAACTTCGATCTCTCTCTCTCCTATCTTTTTACCTCCCTGCGCAGTTGTCAGTTTAAAAAAAAATTTCTTCCCTTTACTGTTTTTTTTTTCCTAGCGTGAGTGTGTGTCTGGGCCTGTTTAAGGCATGGCTGAAGTCTCTAATTCAGGTTTCAGAAAGTGCACAGTATGTGGTCATAAGCTCTCCCTAGCCGATGGCTGCACTCTGTGCGTGGTGTGCCTGGGGGGTGGCTCACCTGCAAACCACCTGTCCTATTTGTGCTGTGTTTAATCCCAGAGCACTGAAGGACTGAAGAGATAAACTTATCCTGAAGGGACTACTTCCCTCCTCAGGCAATGTAGCCTCTACGCCCCCCTTGTCAGGAGCAGCAGCTGCAACTTCTTCCGCTTCCCCTGCCTCAGGGACACAAACTCCAGCCAAGATGCTCTGGGAAAGGGAGAAGTCTAGGAAAGACTTGCACAGGAAGCAGTCCCCTCTGACTGCTCAGCCCCAGCTGGCCCGCTGCCTAAAGTTAGACCAGAAACTTGGCCTGGATTGCCCCGGCTCCATTTCCCTAGGTTCTCCTCAGAGCCGGAGGAATCCTGGATCCGATCGCTTTTCGGGGCTTCCTTTCACTGGCATTCTAGACCAGTGTCCGTGACCTCGTCTTTCCGCTCCACCTGGAGCTTCAGTGAAGTGAAGATGGATAAGATGATGCAAAGTTTATCCACACCCAAATTCAGATGGGGGTCTTGCTTGCCTCTTCTCCCTCTCCTGCTGCTTGCATCCTTTTTTTCACACAAATCACTTCTCCATTCTGACCTGTGGTTTCGGAGCCCCTGGATCAGAGGACCCTCATGGTTGAGGGGTCTAAGCTGATAGTACCATGCACTTCGCCAGCCATTGCCTTGAGCATTTCTGATCCGGCCGGGTCAGATGCAAGCTCTCTGAGCCGTAGTCTGTGGTTCGGATCCGATGGGTTGCTGTCAGCTCAATGTGTGAGCACACTATTCCCTTCGGCATCTCTCTTCTTGGAGAGTCTGCTCTGATTACCCTGTCTGGTCAGAGTGGGAACGGCTCCCACTAGTACTTCTCAGGATGTCCGTTCTTCAGCATTTGATGTGGTGGAGCGGGTTCTCAGTGATGTCGAGACCCTTGACCATCTAGTTCTGTGACTCCGTCTTGTCTCCTTCTGCTTTGGGTATGGTCCCAACTATCTTATCCTCTCAGGGACAGCCTGTGCTCATTTTGCCTCAGGAAGCTCCCCTGCGGGATCGGCAGAATGTTGGCGAGTCCTACCCAGCGTCCCACTTAGGAGGTTCCTCGCAAATGGATGTGTAAATGGAGGCACTTGTACTCCCCACCGGATTCCCTCACTGAAGACCCTGATTTGGAGGAAGGAGAAGGTTCCTCTCATCAACCCCTGAGGGTGTCTCCTTTGGAGACATCATGGAACCCCTTCGCCAGTGGGGTGGTCTGCCCTGAAACCAATCTCGGACAAGTCAGTGTTCCTTGAGGCATTCAGCACAGGCCCATCTACTTCCTAGGTGTCCCCTCTCACTGATCCTTTACTGGATCTTATAACATCCCTGGTGTCGAAGGAACTGGACACTGGATCCTGTTCTAAGCTCCCTGATAAATTCTTTGCCCCCCCCCCCCTTCACAAAGGACTTGGAATAAGGAGTCCACAGTGTATGCTATGGTTGTGGCCACAGCCATGGAGGAGCTTGCGCAGGAGAGCTCTATGGTCCATTCGCCTGATCGAGAGTCAAGTATGATGGACCATTTAGGGAAGCGGGTGTACGTTTCAGCGCCCTTTTCTTTAAGAGTGCGAATTATATGGTACACATCATTCGGCTGCAGCATGTCTTAAGTCAAGGAAGTCACGGAGTCCACCCCAGAGTCCATGTCGGCAGAGGGCAAGATGACGTTCTCTGCTTGGGTGGCCACTCTCAAGGCAGCTAATACATCCGTGCATCTTCTCTCCCATGCCACAGAGGGGAGCCACCAGGGTGGCCAGTACCGGCATTGCTGTGAAGTGCCACACCTAGCTCTGTCTTTCTCATTTTTCTGAACCCTTTATGCCATTGTTTGCAAATGCCCCATACGACGGTTCTTCCCTGTTTGGGAAGTCAGAGACACCTTGGTCCAGGGTGAGGAGGACAGCAAGACACTGTCTGCTGTGGGGATCCGCTTTTCCTCCTCTCAAAGATCCTTTTCTAGGAATCCGCGAAGGATGAAGACTATGTGGTTCTGGAAATATAAGGCGTTTTCCTGGGACACTCAAAACTCATCTTCCCCCAGAGGCAGAGGGGATTATGACTTAAGCCGTCCTAAAGGCAGAGTGGGGTCCGAGAAACTTTGGATCCCTAGAACCGTTCTTGGACAGACCCACACAGCAGCTCTGAAGGGCTGCCCGACTGCTCATCTCTGGAGGTAGTTGGGGTCACCTATCGCTACAGCCAGTGGTATGGGCATCTGTACCAACAGATCGTTGGGTGTTGCAAATTATATCCAAAGGTTATTTCATCCCATTCATCGAACCACCTCTCCCTCCGAATCCCTCCCTTTGTGCGGGTGGAATGTCAGGGAGGTGAACAGTTCTGGAGATAAACAAGTTGCTAAAAAAACATGTCATCTAACCCGTTCTCCTAGGCCTATCCAGATCAGGCATTTATTCCAGCTTCTTTTTAGTGCCAAAGAAAATGGGGGCCTAATAACCATTCTGAATCCATCTACCTTGAACCTGTCAGTAGCCAAGGCAAATTCCAGCTAGTCACTTTTTAGTCCATCCTGTTCTACCTGCAGGTGAACAATTGGATGTGCTTGATCAACCTCCAGGACGCGTACTATCATTGAGATGGACAGGTGCTCTCGCAGGTTTCTCCACTTCTGGCCAGTAGCCGGTCAGTTCAGAGCCTTTCCCTTTGGTCTCGCCACAGCTTCCAGGATGTTCACCAAGGTTATGGCAATAGTAGCGTCTCACCTTAGGCTTCATGGTATCCAGGTCTTCCCTTACCTGGACGATTGGCTCTTCGCTGCCCCTTTCAAGCATCTGCTTTGCCAAGCCATGGATTCTTTCCTCTCACTAGCAAAAAAACTGGGCATCCCCATCAATCTCAAGTCATCACTGGTCCCTGTTCAGATCCTAGACTTCATTGGGACTAGGTTGAACACTATCCTAATTAGTTTTCCTCACCCTAAACAAGGTACACAGTCAAACTACACGTTTTGTACATCCTTCAAGCCCAGGTTCTGACAGCAGAAACGGTACTGAGGGTGTTTGGGTCTATGGCAGCCACAATCAATCTCTTACCCTTAGTGCGACTTAACATGCGGATTGTTCAGTGAACTCTTGCAGTTCACTGGTCTCTCAGCTGTACCATTGTCTCACCCGGTCCGAATCTCCAGTGTATGCAGTGACCGTCTTGGTGTTGGATTCATTCCTCGGACCTTGTCAGGAGACTTAACTTTCTTCCATCCTTTCCGAAAACCATGGTGACTACAGACGCCTCCGGGGGGGGGCATTGCTCAGGAAGGACAGTCCAAGGCATGTGGCCCCCATCCGAAACCATTTTTAATGTCAACATCCTGGAGATGAGGGCGGTGGTTCTTGAGTTGCAGACCCTTCATGCTCATCTTCTTCTACGAACGAGATTCAGACAAACATGTCAGTGGTCTGGTACATCAGGAAGCAAGGAGGGAACCATATCTTACCCCCTTTGTCACGAGGCCAGGAGAGAGTGTGAATGGGTTATCTCCACTGGCCGTTTTATGGTGGCAATGCACATCCCAGGATGGTCCGACATTCTACCAGACAGGCTCAGCAGATCTATCCTGTTACCTTAAGTGTGGTGTCTGAATCCTTCAGTGGCGGAGCAGATCTTTATAAAGTGGGGTCGTACTTTCTGCAATCTTTTCACATCTCCATCCAAAGCGAAATGCAGCAAGAAGTTTTGTTTCACTGTTGCAGTCACACACTTGGGTTATCTTCCTGCAGGTAGCCCTCAGTTGACCCGAATACCAGAGTCCTGGGATTTCTGCGTCAGATGCTGTTGCATCTTCCATGATGTCAGGTGTATAAAACATGCAGTTGATGCCATTACATTGTCGCGCGGGAGCCCGAAGCAGTTAGTAAGTGCTGGTCAGTCGCTTCCTGAAATTTTCATTTTTCGAGTTTCAAACCTGAAGTCTTCTAAAGTCCCTGTTGGGGATCCCTTTTTATTGCTCTAACCGATGTCAGAAAAATTTAACCATTGTCTTGCCTGTGGAGAGCAAATTCCTCAGATTTTCATTCTTACTGCGTCACCTGTTTAGGCCCAGACCGCAATGTTCCTCGCTGTCTGTTTTGTGCCTTGTTCAACATCCGAACTATTCGTAGTCGGGCTATCTTTGTTGCTAAATTCTTTTGCTGTCCTCCATATGGCTTCATTAAGCCATCCGACTAACTATCTTCCAAAAAAATAAGGATAAAGACAGACTGCATAGGTCCAAAACTGCCGACGACTGTTACGTTAAGCTAGTCGCCAGTCCGCTGGTACTCAGGCACTTTCGCAGCCCGTTACCTGCTTCTACAGATTCAGAGGTCTCTACTGAGACCTATTCGTATGCCGTGAGATGCTTCTTCGACTATGGAACCTGCGGATGTCTCTACCTTGGATGGGTCCGGAGCCGCTGTGCAGGCACTGGCTTCTGAAGGTGTATTCAGGCCTTCCGATGTTCATATTAAACAGACTACTTAGTTTTTGACTAAAACTACCAAATTTCTCAGGCCCAGAGTTCGTACTATGCTTAGGAAACGGACCAAAGCTCATTCTCAAGCTCCCATGCCTCAGAAACAAATGCTTAGAATGGCTGAAGACCTTATTACTTTTAGAGGGAAGTCTGGCTTCCCCTAATTAAAGACAAAGAATTGATTTTCTTCCGATTCTACAGACCATGAATCAGATGACTGTGACTCCGCTGATTACTAGGGCATACCCTTATCCACCTATCAGGATTCAGATGCAGAGGATTCCATTCCCTCTGCCTCCCCTCCAGAGGACTTTTCTTTTGGTGAAACTTTGCATACCCTAAGAGATCATTTCCGCTGGGAGTGCCAGAACTACCCTCAGTCAAAAAAGAGACTCTGGGAATTTTTAGACTTGCCTCAGCATAGGTCTCTAGCTGTACCCCCCCGTCCTGGATATTGTAGATGATATCTTCATGGAATCAAGTCTTACCCCCTGATACTTTACCTCAGGCTCCTAGAAAGCCTGACTGGTACTAGAGTACCTGACTCTCACAAATTACTCTTTAAAAATCCTAATGCGGATCCAGAGACCATTTCCCAGGGATCTAAAGGTATTAAGGCTACTACAGCCAAAAACCCTACCCCTTCAGACAGGGATTCTAGGGCTTTAGACAGATGGGGTAAGAATGTATTTACCTCTGCAACTCTTGCCATCAGGGCTTTAAATTGTCAGTTTCACATGTTGAAGTACCAACAGCATATAATGGAACTAATTAAACAAAAAATTTTGATTCGTGATTATGCAGAACATAAAGATTTACAAGAGTTAATGCATTATTCAAACCAAGTTGGTAAACATACTTTGCATTGTGGTTTTGATGCCCTAGAAGCGTCTTGCAGGGCTGCTGTCACTAGGTCTTTTCTGAGAAGGCATACTTGTCTGAAGGAACAAATCTTACCAGACCATGTCAAAGCAAAATTACTAGATGCTGCATTAAATCAAGAGTGTTTGGCACAAAAGCAGAAGTAGTTCTTAAAAGATGGAGGAAAAAGCTAAATCTATGCAAATTGTTAAAGATTTCTTACAGATACAGCCACCTAAATTCAGTAGGCATTGGCCTTTGAAAAACTGCTTCCTTCCAGTCCCCCCAGGCCTTCAGTCCAAACTCAGGGGCAACAGACCACAAAGACTACAGTCTCAGGGTATGAACAGATCTAAACAATGGAGTAATCCCACCTCAAAAACAGGGAGTGGTAAGCCACCCTCTTATGGAAAAAGTTCACAGTGACATGTTCTTCGTGTTTCTCTGTTGCAGTCATTTATATTTGGGTTATCTGCTTGTAGATGGCCCTCAGTCAGCCTGATTAGCCAAGTCTTTGGTCCTGCGTCGGTTGCTGTCCCTTCTTCCATGGCGTCAGGTCGTCAGGGGTATAAAACATGCAACCGATGCCATTACATCAGTCTTTCTTGCCGTGCAGTGCCCGAAGCAGAAGCCGTTCTCAAGTGCCGGTCGGCCGACTCCTGAAATTTTTGATGTTAGGTAGTCAGAGCTCACCTTCATTTTTACATATGGGTTTGGAGCCGATCCTCTGCTCCGACTCGGATGATTTACAAACTGGAAGACTTCTGGTTGACTCGTGGCTAAGCAGGTATCCCTTGGTGCACCAGTACAATCCCCAGATCTCGTTTACCGCGTCGACGAGTTCAGTTGTGCTTCTCTTGGCTCTGGCTAAGTTTTTCAAATTCTTTATATTCAATGTCTTATTTCAATGCTTTGAGAACTTTTATTGTATATTTAGTGTTGCTAATATATTAGGCAGTCGTATTGCTTGCCCTTTTTGAGTGCAACTTTGTTTACTAGTGGTTATTGGTATCCTGTGCCAGTTTTAGACGCCGTTGCACATTTTTTGATTTTTAGGTAGAGTATTAGTTTTTGGCGGTTTTCCACTTAGTCAACAGGGGCTCCTGTTGTCTCTTCTGTTCTGACCTTTTTTGGGTCACCGTTGGCAGTTTTCTGCTATATTGAGCAGCTTTGTTTTTTGCGGGGATCCACTTGTGAATTTACTAGGATTGCAGGTTCCCTAGTATATACTACCTGTTATTAGAAATATAGAAATTTATTGTCATTTACGGTTTCGCTTGTGTGAGTGGGCTTTCGTTTCTGGTCTGTTTAAATTAGAAGACCTAGCTTTTTCTACACCGGGCTAGGCCCGTTTAACTTAGAGGACCTAGTCCTAGTGTAACTCCTCCTTAGAGCTAGGCCCATTTGAGAGGACCTAGTAATCCTTTTTCTCTCTCTCATTCTCTGAGGTTTGTGTGTGTAATGTCTAAGGAAAGTAAGGAGCGTAAACCCTCAGGGTTCAAAAAGTGCATGAAATGCTCCCAAAAGATGACTTTAATGGATGGCCACAGTAGCTGTGTCTACTGCCTAGGGGCCATCCACTTGCAGGAATCGTGCTTGTTCTGCCATGCTTTCTCTCCGAGAGTGTTACAGGAGAGAGAGAACAAACTCATACTCAAGGGTCTATTGAAACCATGCTTTGTGGAAGCACTATCCAGTTCTTCGGCTTCCTCTAAGTCTGGGAAATAAAACTCCTCAAAAAGGCCTTCTCCGGCACCGGCTGGTGTCTGAGCCACCTCCTAAACAGCCAAAACAGTCCAAATCTGCCTCCTCGTCGACTCTGCCTTCGGAGTCTAAGGAGAGCATCATGGTGGTGTCAGTCGGTTACAGGTGTTTTGGAGCCGATCTCTGAACCTACTGATACAGCAGTTGACTCTGCTACTCAGAGCCGGTCTGTAAGCTCCTTTCTAGTTTCCATAACAATTAAGTCTCCAGTGCCCCCCAGGTCAATATCCTCTATCCTGTCTTCCAGAAGCCTCTCAGAATAAGATGTGGAGAGGGTAGTGCTGAGACTCTTGAAGTCGTCTGCCTTACCAAAATTGTTTGCTCCGACCCACTTGGCTCCGGAGCCACTTGGCCCAGCTTTGCCCTTGTCTGCTGTTCCTCCGCCGAGCCATACTGGCCTTTTGGAGCCGGAGTGCTTGGTGTCAGTGGAGGAAATGCCGGCTCCAGCTCACTTTGTCGCTGCCTTGGAGCCGGGTTTAGCTCTGACAAGCTCTGTGCCGTCCGTCGTGTCCAGGGGCCGAAGCTCTCCTGTCAGCACCGACAGGGAGAGTTAGAATCTATCTTCGGTTCCGAGCCTTCCTCTTGGTGCTTCCGCCAGGGTGAGCTTGACCCTGCATCTGTCGGAGCCAACAGCTCTGGCTCCGGCACCAACCCTCATCTCTTCGGAGCGGGGGAGGTCGGCGTTTGAGATGAGTGTGCAATCTCATTCTCCAGCCCCTACCAGTGGCACCAGCACTCTTGCCCCGAGAGCACCCACTTCAGTCTCAGCTCCTACTCTCTCTGGAGACAGCAGAGACCCGCAGCCTCATGGGTCATCAGCTGGTGGCCCCCACTCTTCCTCTGCTTCCTCGGAATGTCCTTCCGAGGAGCCTCCCTGGAAGAGGTTATGTAAGAGGAAACATGTTGACTCCCGGGATGAGTCTTTGACAATCGGACACTGACCTAGAGTCTGAAGGGTCCCCCAAGTCGTCTTCTGATGTCTCCTTTGTGGATATTTTAGAGATCTTTAGGCAGAGGTGTGACTGGCCCACTGTTAAACCTTCTGATGAGTCTGTGTACCCGAGGGCTTTCGGGTCTCAACCTTCTCCCTCTTGGGTGTCTCCCTTTTGACAAACTGATGGATCTGGTTAGTCGATAGGTGTGGGATTCTCCTGACACTGTGGAGCCAGTCCTTAGAAGACCAAACAAGTTATTGTATGCCCCTCCTGGTAGAGTTCTTGTCTAAGGTTGTTCCAGTAGATGCCATGGTGGTGGCGGCGGCCACGAAGGAGGAGTTTGCGGAGACTTCATCTTTTCATCCGCCAAACAAGGAGTCTCGACAGATGGACAGATTTGTGAAGTGTATCTTTAGTTCAGCAGCCTTTACCCTTTGATTGCTGAACTATCTCATGCACTTCACGAGGTTGCAGAGGGATCTCCTCAAGGAGTTAGGAGATTCCATACAAGGTTTGTGTACTGAGGGAGTTCCTGACAAGATTTCTACTCAATTGTCCACCTTAAATTCTGTGGTTAACTCCTCCATGCGACTTGTCTCATGCTGCAGATGGCACTAGTAGAGCAGCGGGTTCCGGAGTTGCCTTGAGCTGTCACTCATGGATGCGCTTATGTAATTTTGCGGAACTGTTCAAGTCTACTTTCACCAATGCCCCGTTTGATGGTTCCTCATTGTTTGATTCCAAGGTGAAGGATACACTCACTCGGTTTAACAAATCAGTGAAGGACAAGTTTCGGATGGTAACACTGCAGTCTATACTCCCATTGTTGGGGAAAGACTTTTGGATGTGCTCTCTGGATCTTCAGGAAGCCTACTACCACATAAAAATGGACAAAGCGTCCAGAAGCCATCTACAATTCTGGCTGGAAGCCAGTCACCATCAGTTTCGCGCTCTGCCCTTTGGTCTCACCACAGCCCACAGGGTGTTCAAATGCATGGCAGTAGTGACAGCTCACCTGAAACGTCCGAGATTCCAGGTGATGTCCTTCAAGGATGCATCTGCAGTCATCACATATGGGTTGTCCTGCCTCAGGCAGCCCTTCGGTCGGCCGGATTCCAAAGTCTGGGTCTGGCCTCGGCTGATGTCGCACTTTCCTTGACGTCAGAGCGTCTGGGGTATAAAAGCATCAGCCGACGCCATTTTCCTCAGTCTTTCTTGCCGCGTGGTGCCCGAAGCAGAAGCTGTTCGCAAGTGTCGGTGGGCCAGCTCCTGTGATTCAGCTACCGAAGACTTCGAAAAAGCTAAGTACCCCGTTGGGGACTCTTTCTTGCCTCCGCTGATGTCAGATAAAGTTAATAATTGTTTAACTTGTGGGAAAGAAATACCTCATAAGGATTTCCACTCTTACTGCCTCCCTTGCCTAGGCCCAGACCACGACGTCTCGGCCTGTTCAGCCTGTGCTTCCTTCAACCGACGAACTCTTAGACGTCTGTCGGAGTTTGCAGAGGAATTCTTTGGGGCTAGTTTTGCTTACAAGATGCCGTCGGAGACTCCGACTTCGCATTTAGTTAAAAAACGGAAGGACAAGGACCAGCACACGCGGTCCGGGGTTTCGGCTGAAACCACGGTCAGGCCTACCGCGAGTCTCTCTCTGCTGAAACAGAGTCCTTGGTACTTCCTATTACCGAAACCGCACAACCGTCTACCTCGGTCCCAGAGGCTCCGGCCGAGTCGGTTATTGAATTACCTATTGAATCCGGTGTCCAGGAACCTTCCGACACCATTCCTTTAGACAAATCTACTCCTGCACGTGGTGCAGCCAGACCCCCGGCATCCATGTCCATTAAGGCTTTTTCTAGGGCTAAAGCTGCTAAACTTACTAAAGCTTTGCCTCCCAAGGTTTCCTCTCCGAGACCTTCTACTGGCTCACAGATTCTTAGCCTAGCAGAGGATCTTATCTCATTAATTAGAGGTTCTCTACCTCATCCGGACAGGGGCTCTCAACCACCTCCAGACAAAAGGCCCAGGGTTGAGCCCTCTGACCACCACTCCTCAGATGAGTCCACTGATGGCTCTGCTCTGTCAGACCCCCAGGAGGAGGCTTATTCAGCCTACGAGGATTCTGATGCTGAAGAATCTATTCCCTCTGCCTCCCCTCCTGAAGAGTTTTCCTTTGGAGAGACACTACACTCTGAGAGAACATTTTCAATGGCAGTGTCAGGAATTCTCTGATTCTAGAAAGAGATTAAGGACCTTTTTACATTTACCTCAGCATAGGCCTTTAGCTATACCTCCTGTTTTGAATGTTATTGATGTGTATTCTGATGCTAGTACATCCCCTGATTCTCTCCCTCCGGCACCTGCCAAACCTGATAGGTACTACAGGGTCCCGGATTCACATCTACACCTGTACAAGGCCCACTCTGCTGATCCAGAAACTATTTCCCAGGGCCCAAAGGGGGTTGCAGCTGCCACTGCTAAAAATCCTCTACCCTCTGAAAGGGAGTCCAGAGCTTTAGAGAGATGGGGTAAGAAAGTTTATACTTCTGCAACTCTTTCCATGAGGGCATTAAATTGTCAATTTCATATGATACAGTACCAAGAGTATTTGTTAGATGAATTGCATAGGAAACTGTCCTCTTCTGAACCCCTGGATCGCAAATCCCTTCAGGATCTGATGCATAACTCCCAGCAGGTTAGAAACCATTTCTTGCAGTGTGGTTATGATGCATTGGAAGCTTCATGTAGGTCAGCTGTGACAGGTGCAGTTATACGTAGGCATGCCTGGCTGAAGGAACAATCTTTACCAGACCATGTTAAAGATAAGCTTTTGGATGCTCCTATGGAAAAGCAAAAATTATTTGGTTCCACGGCTCAAGAGGTCTTAAAGAAATTTGAAGAAAAGGCAAAATCTGTGCAAACAGTCAGACTTTCTGCAAGTCCAACCTCCGAGATTCAGCAGAAATTGGCCTACTAAGAATTGGTCCTTTCCGGACTCAGACAGATCTGAGAGAGGCAGGAATAGGCGTGCCAGAGGTAGAGGGCAAGCTAGAGGCTCCTACAGAGGCCGTCAGTGGCAGCCTCTCAACCAGAGAGGTAGTGCAGGAACTACAACTGCTACACCAGGACAGACTCAGTGACTTTATTTTGACTCCGCCGACCAGGGCTCAGTTAGAAACACCTTTGGGCAGAAAGATTTCTTTATTCTCAAAAAATTGGCACAGCATTACAAGGGACACATGGACACTGCAGATAATAGACAAAGGATACAGGTTCCATTTCCACACATTACCAAAAAGAAAAGGAATGCCAGACCTGCCACCAAATCAGAGGGCAGAGGCTTTGAAGCAAATTACCAAATTAATACAAATGAAAGCCATAGAAAAGGTACCTCTTTCAGAACAAGGCCAAGGATTTTTCTCCAGATTATTCCTTGTCCCAAGAAAAGAAAATCAATGGAGGCCTATTCTCGACTTGTCCGCACTGAATACTTACCTCATTGTGCCAAAATTCAAAATGCTGACTCTACAGCAACTCCTTCCCATGCTGGGCAAGGGGTCTTGGCTGGTGACTCTAGACCTCAAGGAGGCATACCTGCATGTCCCTATTCGACAAAGTTGCAGAAGACACCTCAGATTTCTTGCAGGGTCAGCGCATTATCAATTCTCAGCATTGCCCTTTGGCTTATCTACTGCGCCCAGAGTATTCACGAAATGCCTGGCGTCAGTAATTGCACACTGCAGACTTCAGGGGATTCAAATCTACCCATATCTGGACGACTGCCTTATACAAGCGGACAACAAGCAAATTTTGTTAAAGGACTTGGATTATGCCATCCACCTACTACAGGCCTTGGGATATACAGTCAACATCCAAAAATCAAGACTTGTTCCATCCCAAAGAATAACCTTTCTGGGTGCGGATCTAGACACAACCACCCAAATGGCCTTTCTCACAGAAGAAAAGCAAAAACAACTACCGGATTACTTCAAGAATCTGACAAGACAAACTCAGCTGACTGCAAGGAAAATCCTGCAGGCCCTGGGTTACATGGTATCTTGCATTCTTCTGATTCCACAAGCAAGGCTGCATATGAAAAAATTACAATGGTACCTAAGGAGTGTATGGACTCAGCACAGTCACAATTTAGAAGCTTTGATCCCACTCATCCCATGCCTTCAAAAGGAATTTCTGTGGTGGGCTCAAGCCTGCCGGTCAAACAGTGGGTTGCCCTTCAGCAAACCATGAGCCAACCAAATCATCACCACGGACGCTTCAGACCAAGGTTGGGGAGCACACATGGAGGGCAGATGTATCCAAGGGCTATGGTCACAAAGAGAGCTGCGCATGCACATAAACCAAAAGGAAATGCTGGCAGTGATGCACGCAATCGAAGCCTTCAGACCTTTCCTTCATCAAGGCCACCTGCTCATAAGGACAGACAACACCACTGTTATGTGGTACATAAACAAGCAAGGAGGCACCCATTCCTATCCTCTATGCAGACTGGCAATGAATCTATGGGATCTCTCCTTGAAACTCAATATACAGCTGCAGTCCCAGTTCGTGCCAGGGAAAGACAATATACTGGCAGACAGCTTAAGCAGAACTACCATGGATGCACACGAATGGATGCTGCACCCAGACATCATCTTACTCATAACACAATCATGGGGAAGGCCGGAAATAGATCTGTTCACTTCCCCCCACAATCATCAACTGAAGACATTCTGCTCAAGGACATACCACCCACAAGCATGGAAAGTGGACGCTCTCTCTTTCAGCTGGAAAGCTCTAACAGTCTATGCTTTCCCACCTCTCCCATTAGTGACCAAGGTTTTACTGAAGATCAGGGCAGAGCAGCCCAGAGTGATTCTGATAGCTCCAAACTGGCCAAGGCAGCACTGGTACCCACTGTTAAAGAGCATGTCACAGACGAAACCGTGGCCTCTCCCCCTATGGCCACTCCTACTGACGCAGCACAATTTCAAGACTCTGCATTCCAACCTGAAAACCTTGCAGCTAACTGCCTGGAGAATACCATGACTCCTCCTCAGGATAACCTATCCCAGAGAGTGAAGGATATTATTATGGAAGCTCGCTGGCCTTCCATGAGGAAGGCATATTCAGCAAAATGGAAAAGATATCACACTTGGAAAACAACAAAAGGCCTAGATGTGACCGTGATGAACATGGCACATATATTGGAATATTTAGCAGAATTGTTCCACAATGGCCTGTCTTACTCTTCCATTAAGATATATGCCTCAGCAATTTCAGCAGAATACAATGTTAATCCACCTGTCTTCTCGCATCCTCTCCTAAGACAGTTTCTAAGAGGAATCAAAAACATCAATCCTCCAAGGAAACCACCTCTACCTACTTGGGACCTTAACTTTGTGTTGGAAAAACTAACACTTCCTCCCTTTGAACCAGCAGCATCGGTGGATCTACAGTTTCTGTCTTGGAAAACTGCATTCCTTCTGGCCATAACCTCAGCAAGAAGAGTATCTGAGTTACAAGCTTTAATGGCAGTGCAGCCATTTCTTATCTTTCAACAAGACAGAGTTTCTTTGAGAACCAATCCTACATTTATGCCAAAGGTGGTATCCAGGGTATCCTTGAACCAAGCAATTCACTTGCCTACATTCTTCCCAAAACGAAAAAATAAAGGGGAGAAACTTCTGCACACCCTGGACTTACACAGACAATTGCACTACTACTTGGACAGAACTAAGTTACAGAAAGACTGACCAGTTGTTTGTAGCATATGCTGCTAAGGCACAAGGAAAAGCAATTTCCAAACAGACAATTTCAAAATGGATAGGAAATTGCATACGTTTTTGTTACTCCTTTCATGGAAAAACTGTACCAGCAAACATTAGACCTCATTCCACGAGAGCCACAGCCACCACCACAGCCTTCCTAAGAGGGGTGGCTACCAAGGACATTTTAGAAGCTGTTACATGGAGCTCCGTGCATACATTTGCCAAGCATTACAATTTACCTTTATACTCCAGATCCAGAGCAGGCTTTGCTACGGCAGTCCTGCAAGGGTATATTAACTACACCATCCTTTACTTAGTTCCTCCACCCCCAGATTGGCTATGGTATTCTACCCATATGTGATGACTGCAGATGCATCCTTGAAGGACATAGTATAGTTTTGTACCTACCATAAATGTAGATGTCTGATAGGTATGCATCTGCAGTCAGACTTACCCTCCCTCCTTCCCCTCTGTGGTATTCCTAGGGTGCTTACCCCTCCATTAGCTAACTGGGGATCTATTATGGTGTATTTGTTTGTGTGTGTGTGTGTGTGTGTGTGTGTATGTATATATATATATATATATATATATATATATATATATATATATATATATATATATATATATATATATATATATATATATATATATATATATATATATATATATATATATATATTTTTTTTTTTTTTTTTTTTTTTTTTTTTTTGCAAATGTTTGGAATTTTATTGCATTCCTCCAAATTTAGCCTTCCTAGAGGGCACCTGGCATCTGGGGCAAGAAAAACTGAGGAAGATGGCGTCTGCTGATGCTTTTATACCCCAGACACTCTGACATCGGGGAAAGTGCGACATCAGCCGAGGCCAGACCCAGACTTTGGAATCCGGCCGACCGAAGGGCTGCCTGAGGCAGGACAACCCATATGTGATGAATGCAGATGCATACCTATCGGACATCTACATTTATGGTAGGTACAAAACTGTACTTTTCTGTATTTGGACGACTGGCTGCTGACAGCCCCCACCAGGCATCTTCTACTCCAAAACAGGGATGCCGTGATTCAACTTTGTGCTCAGTTAGGGATCTCCATAAATTAGAAAAAAATCTGCATTATTGCCCTCTCAGTCTGTGATTTTTGTAGGCGCAGCGGTAGACACAGTGAACATTACAGCTAGTCTCCCTGCCGAAAGGGCACAGAACTTAATTTCCCAAGTTCAGTGTTTTCTTCTGTTGCGAAAAGTCAAAGCGAAGTGGGTTCTTCAGCTCCTCTGGACTATGGCTTCCACAATTCTATATTAGTACCATTAGTCAGGTTGTAGATGAGAATTTACCAGTGGCTTCTGTCTTCCCAGTGGTCCTTCCAGTATCTCCCACCGAGTCATCCTATCCTGCTGACGGAATCATGCCAGAAGGACCTTCCTTGGAGGATAGCTCCCAATCAACTGATCACAGGTGCCCCGTTTGTTCCGGCCCAGCCTGTTGCTACTGTGACCACGGATGCCTCCCAGATCGGGTGGGGGGGCATTATCTCGGCAGGACTGTCCAAAGCACATGGCAAGAACACGGGGCTCATCTGCATATCAGTGTTCTGGAGATGAGGGCGGTGCTTCTGCCGTTGCAAGCACTTCAAGACCTTCTTCCTCTAGGGACAATTGCGATAAAATCAGACTGTCAGTGGTTTATTATATCAACAAACAGGGCTGTACCAGATCTTACCCACTCTGTCAAAAGGCCATGTGAATTTGCGAATGGGCGATTTCTTCCCAGCGCTTTCTGGTTGCAATGCACATTCCAGGGATGACCAACGTGATAGCCGACAAGCTCAGCCGGGCAATCCTAATGCCTCACGAGTGGCTTCTGAAACGTGAAACAGTGGATCAGATTTTCTGGAAATGGGGACAGCCATGCTGTGACCTTTTTGCCAGCCCAGTCAGTACCAAATGCAGCAGCTATTTTTCCCTCATTCCCCCTCCGGGAGAGACTCTCAGAGATGCTGTGGCTCACGATTGGCCCATGGGACGTCTGTATGCCTTTCCTCCAATCACTCATTTCCAAAGTGATTCAGAAAGCCAGTTGGCTGTGAAACAAGTTGATCCTCATTGCTCCTTACTGGCCTCGTCCGGTCTGGTTCCCCTTCCTTGAGCCTCTCCTCCTGGACGATCCATGGATTCTGGACCCAGCTCCAGATCTGTTGACTCGCATGTCTGGTTCGCTACACCCCTCAATCCACACCCTCAAATTGACAGCGTGGCTGCTCCAGTTCCATCCCTAGTCAGGCTTCATGATGCATCATCCTCATCGTCACATTCCTATGTCTTCCCATAAACCTTCATCTAGGAGGCTGTATGGCAGTAAATGGAAAAGATTTTCTATTTGGGCACAGACAATGAATGTAGATCCATACACTGCTTCTGTCCCTGTGATTCTGGATTTTCTTTAAGCTTTTTCAGCAAGGATCTGCCGCTGCCACCATCAGAGTCCAATTGGCGGCAATTTCTCATTTTCACTTAGGTTTTCCAGATACCAATTTAATGTCTCATAAGATATGCAGGACCTTTTTGAAAGGGGCCACTCTATTGAGACCACCTCTGCAAGAACCAGTGGCTTCTTGGAGTTTAAATTTTGTGTTGTCCAAACTGACATCTTCCCCCTTTGAACCTTCCCACTCATCTTCTCTAAAATTTTTGTCTTGGAAGACCTTGTTTTTGGTAGCTATCACATCAGCTAGACTGGTATCGGAGCAGCAGGCCTAGTCTATTAAGCCACCGTATTTGATTATTCACAAAGACAGGGTGTCATTGCATACTAATCCCTCCTTTGTCCCCAAAGTTTGTTCTAATGCTACCTTAAACCAATCAATAGAACTCCAGTTTTCTTCTCTAACCACTGTAATGCAGTTGAGTACCGTTTTCATCAGCTAGACGTTCATAGACAACTACGTTTTTATCTACAACAGACTAAGGTTTTTAGGAAATCGGATCAATTATTCATTTCTTTTTCTGACTCTAGATTGGGCTTACCAGTTTCTAAAGTGACGCTATCTAATTGGATTTCCAGTTGTATAGTCTTTATAGCTTGGAGGGCAAACCTTTACCCTGCAGGATCAAGGCTCATTCTATCAGGTTGCTGTCTACCTCTGCAGCCTTTCAAGCCAGGGTACCACTTGATATTTGTGCAGCAGGTACATGGGCTACCCCTCACACTTTTATTACACATTACAAATTGGATTTGGCATCCAGGGGTGGAGCATCCTTTGGCTCCACAGTGCTCAAGAGTATTTTCCAATGAGCCACCCAAGAATAAGGCGCTAGGGACGCTGTCCCATATGTAAAAATGAAGGTGAGATCGGACTACCTAACTTAAAGAAGTTATGTACTCACCATAACGTTCCATGTTGGTAGTCCATCTCACCCTTCATTTTTACCAACCCGCCCTCCTGTCCCCATCTTGGAAAATCTGGAAGTAATTTGGTTGCCCTTGGTTGGAGACCCTTTAGTATTGGTTGTTTTTATGGTTGTTATTCTTTTGAGTAGCAAACAAGATCTGGGGATTATACTGGTGCACCATGGGATACCTGCTTAGCCACGAGCCAACCAGAAGTCTTCCAGCTTGTAAATCGGCCGAGTCAGAGCCATGTATCTGCTCCGAACCCATACGTAAAAATGAAGGGTGAGATGGACTACCAACATGGAACGTTATGGTGAGTACATAACTTCTTTTTTTTTCGAGTTTCAGAACCGAAGTCTTCAACTAAAGCCAAGTACCCCGTTGGGGAAACTTTTTCTTGCTCCTTACCGATGTCAGTAAAAGTTAATTGCATTACTTGTGGAAAACAAATGCCTCATCAAGATTTTCATTCGTACTGTAATCCTTGCCTAGGCCCTGACCACGACGTACCTTGCTGTCGGTTTTGTGCTTTATTTAATCAGCGCACTATCAGTCGTCTGTATATTTTCGCCTCTAAATATTTCAGTTCTCTGTTTAATTACCCAGAAATGTCGTCGGTTTGCCATCCGACTACTGGGATTCCGAAAAAAATGCAAAGATAAAAAGAGACAGGCCGCTGAGGTCCAAAACTGCCGATGACACTTCTAAGCCAGTCGCCAGCTCGCCTGTACTCAGTGAGGTGCTTTCGCAGCCCCTGATACCCGCTACTTCTGATTTGCAGTCCTCTACTGAGACCCATTTGGAGTCCGGTATGCCGCGAGATGCTTCAGCTAAGGAACCCGCAGATGTCTCTACCTTGGATTCTGAGGGTGTATTCAGGCCTATGGACTTGCATATTAAACCAACGCCTCCTTCTTTACTTGGGCCTAAATCTCGATCCATGCCTAAAAAATCGACACTCAGGCTACATGCTCAGGCCTCTATGCTTAAAAAACAAATAAGAATGGCTGAAGATCTAATAACTAATCAGGGGTAGCCACCCCCCACCCCCCCCAAGAGGCTTAGGACTGAAGTTGGTTATGAATTTTCTGATCAGGATTCTGTTTTTTCGAATTCTTCTGATGATCTGGATTTGCCCTTATCTACTTATGAAAGTTCTGATGCAGAGGACTCCATTCCCTCTGCTTCCCCTCCTGATGATTTTTCTTTTGGGGAAACCTTACATACTCTAAGGGAGCATTTCCACTGGGAAAGCCAGGATTTTTCTGATTCAAAAAAGAGGCTTAGGGATTTCCTTCTCCTACCTCAGCATAGGTCTTTAGCTATTCCTCCTGTACTAGACATTGTTGATGCTTTTTCGGAATCTAGTTTGGCCCCTGATTCCCTGCCTACTGCTCCTAGAAAACCTGACCGATACTACAGGGCCCCGGAGTCCCACAAGTTCCTTTTAAAAATCCTATTGCAGATCCAGAGACCATTTCACAGTGGCCCAAGGGCATTAAAGCTCCTACTGCTAAAAATCCTACCCCTTCTGATAGAGACTTCAGGGCACTGGATAGATGGGGTAAGAAGGTTTACACTTCTGCAACCCATTAAGATACAGCAAAAATCCCAAGTTTCAGTCCCAGGGGACACACAGAACTAAGCAGTGGGGGCCTCCACTTCCAAATCTGTGAATAAGACCCCCCCCCCCAATGGTAAACTGTCTCAATGACTTCCTTTTAAAATTTCCAAGCACTTATCAACTGACTGCCCCTTTGGGGGGAAAAATTGCTCTTCATGCAAAGAATTGGGCACTCATTACTCAGGACAAATGGGTTTTAAATATAGTTTCCCAGGGATACAAATTTCACTTCCACACATTGCCAACACCAAGTGGGTTGGCCGGACCTACCCCCAAATTAGTGGGCAGAGGCCCAAAAACAAGTACTTTCTCTCTTAAGCATGGGGGCTATTCTACTGGTACCAGGAGAGGAAAAGGGTCAAGGTTTCTACTCGAGACTTTTACTGGTACCCAGAAAAGACAATTCATGGCATCCTATCCTGGACCTGTCTACTCTAAACACCTTTTTGGAGATTCCAAAATTCAAGATGCTGACTCTTCACCATTTACTTCCTATGCTAGGCAAAGATGCCTGGTTGGCAACTCTAGATGTAAAAGAAGCATACCTGCACATCCCAATCAGGGAATCTTGCAGAAGGTACCTACGCTTCAAAGCAGGCTACACACAGTCAGTTCTCTGCACTGCCGTTTGGCTTATCTACTGCACCCAGGGTATTCACAAAGTGCTTAGCTCCAGTTATTGCATTTTGCAGGCAAAGAAATATTCAAATATACCCATATCTGGACGATTGTCCAATTCAGGCAGGAAGCCAGGACATACTTTTGAATCTTCTTTCCTTTGTACAAAGGGTTCTAACTTGTCTGGGGTACACCATAAACGAAAAGAAATCGCACCTGGTATCCTGTCAACAAATTATATTCCTGGGAGCAAGCTTGAATACAACTTCCCAGATGGCTTACCTCATGCCAGAGAAACAAATTCATTTGACAACCTACTTGAAACAAGTGGCCCCAAGAACCCTGCTATATCTGCAAGACAAGTACTGCAAGCCTTGGGGTTCATGGCCTCCTGCATTCTTCTAATTCCATATGCAAGACTGTATGAGGAAACTACAGTGGTATCTAAAAAGCCTATGGTGTCAACTTTCTCAGGATCTAGAAACAATGATTCCTGTCATACCTTGCCTACGCCTATTGTTCTTTTGGTGGGCAGAGGCCTGCCACCAAAACAAGGGACTACCTTTCACACCACCCCCTGCTGCCCAAACCCTAACAGCAGACGCATCAGACTATGCATGGGGGGCTCACCTGGCAGGGAAGTGCATTCAGGGCAAATGGAGCCAATGCAAATGCACCTGCATATCAATCAAAAAGAAATGTTAGCTGTACAGAATGCTCTGACAGCCTTCAAGGACCATATTCTTCCAGGACAACTAATGATAAAGACGGACAACACCACTGTTATGTGGTACATAAACAAGCGTGGGGGGGATACACATTCTTACCCCCTGTGCAGACTAGCCATGGCATTGTGGAACACAGCCTTGAGCTACCAGGTGCACCTACAAGCTCAGTTCCTGCCAGGAAAATTAAATACACTGGCAGACGGACTAAGCAGAAACCTCATGGACCCACGAGAGTGGAAAATGGAACAAAGGATTTTCAACATGTTGACAAGCAAATGGGGGAGCCCAGATATAGACCAGTTTGCCTCTCCCCAGGACTCCCCACAAACAAGCCTGGAAAGTGGATGCTCTGTCCTTCAGCTGGAAAACCTATCGGTCTATGCCTTCCCCCTCTGCCTCTGCTCTCCAAAGTACTACTAAAAATCAGGACAAACCAAGGATGATTTTGATTGCTCCAGACTGGCCGTGCCAACACTGGTGTACCCCCTCCGCAGTGTGTCACGGTCATTCCCCATGGCACCTGCCTCAGACTCCTTCCCTGTTGTGTCAACAGGAGAACCAGATACTGCACCCTCAGCTTCTAACACTGAACCTTGCAGCCTGGATAATTACATAATCTCTCTCTTACCATTCCTCAGAAAGCCTGTGATGGATATCATTTAAGAGGCATGGAGGCCTAGAACTAGAAAATCTTATGCTGAAAAATGGAAAAGATTCTTTGCCTTGAACCAGTCTCAAGGGGATGAGCACAGCAGCGCCCAGTTTACCTCAGATTTTACAATACTTAACTGAGATGCTTCACAAGGGCCTGTTTCTTTCCTCCATTAAAATCCACGCCTCAGCCATTTTAGCTCATAACACAGAACCTCCTCTCTTCTCTCATCCACTGCTCAAGCAGTTCCTCAGAGGAGCCAGAAATTTGAGAGTTCCTAGGAGAGCTCCAACCCCAGTCTGGGACCTTAACTTGGTCTTGGAGAAACTCACTCTACCTCCTTTCGAGCCAGCTGCTACTGCAGGCTTAAAATTTCTTTCTTGGAAAACAACTTTCCTTTTAGCTATCACTTCAGCTAGAAGGATATCTGAATTACAGGCCCTTATGGCAGTGGAGCCTTTCATGCGGACAGGGTGTCCTTCAGAACCAGTCCATCCTTCATACCAAAGGTGGAATCCAGTGTGGCTCTTAATCAGTCCATTCATTTGACAACTTTCTTTCCCAATCCACAGAATAAAGGGGAACGGATACCGCATTCCTTAGATGTGCACAGATGACTTAGATTCTACTTGGACAGGACTAAACCTCAAAGGAAATCTGAACTGGTGGCATTTGCTGCAGGGGCAGAGTGGAAGGCTATTTCAAAGCAGACCATTTCTAAATGGATGAGCCATTGGATTCATTTGATATAAACACCATGGAAAACCTATCCCCCAGGGGATCAGACCTCACTCCACCAGGGCTGCATCTACCTCTACAGCCTTTCTCAGAGGCGTCCCTACCAGAGATATCCTAGAAGCTGCTACCTGGAGATCTGTACATACTTTCACCAAGCATTCATTTACCAATTTTCTCTAAATACAGAGCTGGCTTTGCCACTGCAGTCTTGCAACAGTGAAACACGAAGAACATAGTACAGTTGTGTACACTTACCATAAATGTAGATGTTCGAGTGTATTCACTGTTGCAGTCCTGGTTACCCTTCCTCCAGCCCCCTAACAACTTTGGCTATACCTTTACTTTCCTTTACTATGCTTAAAAGCCTTTTTGTTGTATTTACTTTTTTGTTAGAGGTATTTCTTTGTACTTTTATATTTAATTGCTTCCCATTAGGGGGCACCTGACATGTGGGGCAAGAAAAACTTATGTAATGGCGTTGACTGCATGTTTTATACCCCTGATGACCTGACATCATGGAAGAAGGGACAACTGACGCAGGACCCAAGACTTTGTTAATCAGGCCGACTGAGGGCTACCTGCAAGCAGATATCCCAGGTGACTGCAGCAGTGAATACACTCTTAACATATATGGTAAGTGTACACAACTGTACTTTCTCCTGCATCCTTCCCAGCCATGACCAAGTACTTCCACTCCTAGGAGGAAAACTCGCCCTGCATGCAAAAAAGTGGGAATACATTACCCAGGACCATTGGGTTTTAAACATTGTATCCTAAGGATACAGATTCTGGTTCCATTCTCTGCCATCCCTAAGTGGATTGCCAGACCTTTCCCCAAACCAGTGGTCAGAGGCCCAAAAGCAAGTACTTTCTCTTCTCAGTTTCATGGCTATTCAACCTGTTCCAACAGAACAAAGGAGACGGGGTTTCTACTCCATTCTGTTTCCGGTGCCCAAAAAATTAAGCTCTTGGCGCCCTATCCTGGATCTGTGAATTCTCAACACCTTCCTGGTGGTACCAAAGTTTAAAATGCTTACACTCCCAACAGTTTCTGCCTATGCTAGCCAAGGACTCCTGGCTGGTCACCCTAGACTTAAAAGAAGCTTATCTGCACATCCCCATAAGGGAAGGAAATATCTACATTTCAGGGCAGGCTCTATGCACTATGAGATGTTTGTGTTTCACTGTTGCAGTCATCACACTTGGGTTACTGCCTGCAGGTAGCACTCAGACCGAATACCAGAGTCTTGAGATTTCTGTGTCGGATGCTGTCACCGCTTCCAGGACGTCAGGGGTATAAAACATGCAGCAGACGCCATTACGTCAGCTTTTCTTGCTGTGCGGGAGCCCAAAGCCGATGTTCTTCATGTTTCACTGTTTCAGTCATTACATTTGGGTACTCTACTGGCAGGTTGTTAATCAGGCCAAATGAGGACAAAGTCTTTGGTCCTACATCGGTTGCTGTCCCTTTTTCCATGACGTCAGGTCAGCAGGGGTATAAAACATGCATCCGACGCCATTACATTAGTCTTTCTTGCTGTGCAGTGCCCGAAGCAGAAGCATTTCACAAGTGCTGGTCAGCCAACTCCTGAAATTTTCGTTTGAGTTTCAGAACTTAAGTCTTCAACTTAAAGCCAAGTACCCCGTTGGGGAGACTTTTTTGTTGCTCTTTACCAATGTCTGTAAAAGTTAATAATTGCATTACTTGTGGAAAGCAAATACCTCACAAAGATTTTCATTCGTACTGTATTCCTTGCCTAGGTCCTGACCACGACGTACCTTGCTGTCGGTTTTGTGCTTTAATCAGCACACTATCCATCGTCTGTACATTTTTGCCTCTAAATATTTCAGTTCTCGGTTTAATTATCCAGAAATGTCGTCTGTTAGCGATCCGACTACCGGGATTCCAAAAAAAAAGCAGAGAGAGACAGGCCGTCGAGGTCCAAAACTGCCAACAACGCTTCTAACCCAGTCGCCAGTTTGCCGGTACTCAGTGAGGCGCTTTCTCAGCCCCTAATACCCGCTACTTCTGATTCTCAGGCCTCTACTGAGACCCATTCGGAGTCTAGTATGCCGCGAGAGGCTTCACGTATGGAACCCGCGGATGTGTCTACCTTGGATGGGTCTGGGGCCGCTTGGCAGGCAGTAGCTTCTGAGGGTGTGTTCAGGCCTACAGACTTGCATATTAAATCGACTCCACCTTCATTACTAAGGCCTAAATCTCAATCTATGTCTAAGAAAACTGACGCCCAGGCCACATGTTCCAGGCCCCAATGCTTAAAAAACAAATGATCAAAGTGGCTGAAGATCTAATTACTCTAATCAGAGGTAGTCAACCCCCCCGAGGCCTAGAGCTGAGCTTGATTATCAATCTTCTGATCAGGTTTCTGTTTGTTCTGATTCTTCTAATGACCTGTATTTGTCCATACCTACTTATGAGGATTCTGATGCAGAGGATTCCATTCCCACTGCTTCCCCTCCTGAGGATTCTTCTTTTGGGGAAACTTTGCATGCCTTAAGGGAGCATTTCCACAGGGAAAGTCAGGAATTTTCTGATTCAAAAAAGAGGCTTAGGGATTTCCTCCTCCTACCACAGCATAGGCCCTTGGCTATACCTCCTGTACTAAACGTGTTTTCGGAATCCAGTATGGCCCCTGATTCCCTGCCTCCGGCTTCTAGTAAACCTGACAGATACTACAGGGTTCCTGACTCCCACAAGTTTCTTTCCAAAAATCCTGTTGCAGATCCAGAAACCATTTCTCAGGCGCCCAAGGGCATTAAGGCTTGTACTGCAAAATAAAATCCTACCCCTTCTGATAGACTCCAGGGCGCAGGATAGATGGGGTAAGAAGGTTTATACTTCTGCAACCTTGGTAATCAGGGCTTTAAACTGCCAATTTCTTATGTTAAAATAGCAACAACATATTATTGGACTGCTTAAACAGAAAATGATGTTTCCTGACTGTAGAAAATAAAGATTTACAGGATTTATTGCATTCTGCTAAACAAGTTGGAAAACGTACTTTGCAATGTGGTTTTGATTCCTGCAGGCCTGCTTTAACTGGATCTGAGCTTAGAAAGCATGCTTGGCTTAAGGAGCAATGTTTGTCTGATCATGTTAAAGCAAAATTAGTGGATGTTCCTTTACAACAAGATCGTCTCTTTGGCAATAAGGCTGAAGAAGTGTTAAAAAAAAAAAAAAAAAAAAAGATGGAAGATAAATCTATGCAAACTTTTAAAGATTTCGTACAAGTGCAACCTCCAAGATTTAGTAGGCACTGGCCTACTAAGAAGTGGACTTTTCCAGCTCCTTCCAGATCCGCACATGTCAAATCCAGACACTCCAAAAGCACCAGGTTTCAGTCGCAAGGAAGTTTTAGAACAAAACAATGAGGTGCCTCCACCTCCAAATCTGAAAATAACAAGACATCCACTATGGTAAACAGTCTCAATGACTTCCTTTTAAAATTACCAAGCACTTCTCTTTTAGCCGCCCATTTGGGGGGAGAGATTGCTCTTCATGCAAAGAACTGGGAACTCATAACCCAGGACAAATGGGTTTTAAAAATAGTGTCACAGGGATACAGATTTCATTTCCACACGTTGCCAACTCCAAACGGGTGGTCAGACCTGCCCCCAAGTCAGTGGGCAGAGGCCCAGAAACAAGTTCTGTCCCTCATGAACATGGGGCTATTCAACCAGTACCAGAATAGGAAAAGGGACAAGGTTTCTATTCCAGGCTGTTTCTGGTACCCAGAAAAGAAGAATCATGGTGTCCAATTCTGGACCGGTCTTCTCTAAACACATTTCTGGACATTCCAAAATTCAAAATGCTGACTCTACAACAGTTGCTTCCTATGCTAGGCAACGATGCCTGGTTGGCAACTTTAGATTTAAAAGAAGCATACCTGCACATCCCAGTCAGGGAATCTTGCAGAAGATACCTTTGCTTCAAGGCAGGCTACTTGCATTACCAGTTCTCTGCACTGCCCTTTGGCTTATCTACTGCGCCCAGGGTATTCACAAAGTGCCTGGCTCCAGTAATTGCATTTTGCAAGCAAAGAAATAGTCAAATATATCCATACCTGGATGATTGTGTAATTCAGGCGGAAAACCAGGGCATACTTCTAAATCATCTGGCGTTTGTAAAAAGGGTTCTAACTTGTCTGGGGTACACAATAAACAAAAAGAAATCACAACTTGTATCCTCTCAACAGATTACATTCCTGGGTGCAAGTTTGAATACAACTGCCCAGATGGCTTTCCTCATGACAGAGAAGCAAATTAATTTGTTAACTAACTTCAAACAAGTGGCCACAAAAACTTTGCTATATCTGCAAGACGAATACTGCAAGCCTTGTGGTTCATGGCCTCCTGCATTCTTCTAATTCCATATGCAAGACTGCATATGAGGAAACGGCAGTGGTACTTAGTCTATGGAATCAACATTGTCACAGCCTGGAAACTGATTGCTATCATACCTTGCCTACGCCTGGAATTCCTATGGTTTGCAGAGGCCTGCCACCAAAACAAGGGACTGCCATTCACACTACCACCTGCCGGCCAAACCCTAGCTACAGATTCATCAGACTATGCATGGGGGGCTCACCTGGCAGGGAAGTGCGTTCAGGGCAATTGGAACCGAAATCAAATGCACCTACATATCAATCAAAAATAAATGTTGGCTGTACAGAATGCTCTGACAGCCTTCAAGGACCACATTCTTCCAGGACAATTAATGGTAAAGACTGACAACACCACGGTTATGTGGTACAGAAGCAAGGCGGTACACATTCTTACCCCCTCTGCAGAATAGCCATGGCATTGTGGAACACAGCATTGAGCTACCAAGTGCACCTACAAGCTCAGTTCCTGCCAGGAAAATTGAATACACTGGCAGACGGACTAAGCAGAAATCTCATGGACCCACACGAGTGAATACTGGAACCACGGATTTTCATCATGTTGACAAGCAAATGGGAGAGCCCAGACATAGATCTATTTGCCTCCCCTCAGAACTACCAGTTGGACAAGTTTTGCACAAGGACTCCCCACGAAAAAGCCTGGAAAGTGGATGCTCTGTTCTTCAGCTAGAAAAGCCCATCAGTCTACGCCTTTCCCCCTTTGCCTCTGCTCTCCAGAGTTCTGCTAAAAGTCAAACAGGACAAACCAAAAGTGATTTTGATTGCTCCAGACTGGCCACGCCAACACTGGTACCCACTCCTGCGCAGTGTCACAAATAATCTCCATGGCACCTGCCTCAGATCTCTTCCTTGCTGTTTCAGCAGGAGAACCAAATTCTGCACCCCCAGCTTCCAACATTCAACCTTGCAGCATGGCTAATCACTTAAATTCACCTTTGCCATCCCTCAGCAAACCTGTGATGGATGTAGTCTTGGAGGAGAAGGCCTAGTACTAGAAAATCTTATGCAAAAGATTCTGTGCCTGGAACCAATCTTTAGGGATGAACACAGCAGCACCCAATTTACCTCAGATTTTGAAATACTTAACTGAGATGCTTCACAAGGGCCTGTCTTTTTCCTCTATTAAAATCCACGCTTCAGCTATTTCAGCTCATTATAACACAGAACCACCCCTCTTCTCTCATCCCCTGCTCAAGCAGTATTTCAGAGGGGCAGAGAGCTTGAGACCACCCAGGAAAGCTCCTACCCCTGCATGGGACCTTAACTTTGTTTTGGAGAAGCTTACTCTACTTCCTTTTGCTGCTACTGCAGACTTAAAATTTCTTTCTTGGAAAACAGCCTTCGTTTTAGCAACCACTTCAGCTAGAAGGATAATTGAATTACAGGCTCTTATGGCAGTGGAGCCTTTTATCATCTTTCATGCCGTCAGGGTACCTCCGAGGGACAAATCCATCCTTCATGCCCAAGGTAGTTTCCAGTGTGGCTCTTAATCAGTCCATTCATTTGCCAACCTTCTTTCCCAATCCACAGAACAAAGGGCAACGGATTCTGCATTCCTTGGATGTGCACAGACGACTTTGATTCTACTTGAACAAGACTAAATCTCGAAGAAATTCTGACCAATTGCTGGTAGCATTTGCTGCAGGGGCAGAGGGGAAGTCTATTTCAAAACCAACCATTTCTAAATGGATAAGCCATTGCATTCATTTCTGCTATAAGCACCATGGAAAAACCTATCCCCCAGGGAATCAGATCTCTCTCCACCAGTGCTGCATCTACTTCTGCAACCTTTCTCAGAGGTGTTCCTGCCAGGGATATTCTAGAAGCTGCTACCTGGAGTTCTGTACATACCTTCACCAAGCATTATCATTTACCAATTTTCTCTAAATCCAGAGCTGGTTTTGCCACTGCTGTCTTGAAGGGCCTTATAGCTGGCCCTAATGCTGTATAAACTCTTCCTCCCAACCATAGCTTTGGGAATCTACCTAAATGTAATGACTGCAACAGTGAAACGTGAAGAACATAGTGCAGTTGTGTACACTTACCATAAATGTAGATTTTTGAGTGTATTCAATGTTGCAGTCCTGGTTACCCACCCTCCAGCCCCCTGTTTTTTCTTTTGGTATACCTCTCCTTTCTTTTACTATGCTTAAAAGCCTTTTTAGTGTATTTGCTTTTGTTTGGAAGTATATTTTTTTGTGTTTTTAAATTATATACATATATATATATATATAGATATATTTTGCTCCCCATTTGGGGATCACCTGACATCTGGGGCAAGATAAACTGATGTAATGGCATCGGCTGCATGTTTTATACTCCTAACGACCTGACGTCATGGAAGAAGGGACAGCAACCGACGCAGGACCCAAGACTTTAATCAGGCCAACCGCGGGCAACCTGCCAGCAGATTACCCAAATGTAATGAATGCAACAGTGAATACACTCTAACATCTACATTTATGGTAAGTGTACACAACTGTACTTTCTGCAAGAAGCGAGGGTCTTCCCATGACTCCTACAGAGGCAGATCCTCCCCGCAGCAGAGTTGGGAACTGTAATGGGAGATGTCACTCCTGTGGCGAGAGAGACCCACATCAGGGCTTCAGAAGCCCTTTTTCTGAGAAACCCTTTCTGCACCCCTAAAGGGTTGCCCGACTGCTGTACTCTGGAGGCATGGTGGGGGGGTGGGGGTTCTCTCTGCACCCAGTAGCCTGGAAAGCCATTACGAAAGATACATGACTTCACAGGAATAATATCCAGAGGTGTTTATATACAATTTTTCCTTCTACCTCCCAAACGGCCCAAAAGATTTCCCAATGTTCCACTGAGTCAGAGTAAAGCAGCAGCCATAGAAATACAAAAACTGTTGGAAAAGTCATCCAACCAGTCCCGCCAAACTAACAAGGATCTGAAACTTATTAGAGATTCTTTTTAGTACCAAAAGACAGGGGACCCAAAAACAATTTTGCATCTCAACAGTTTGAATCAAAGTTCTGAATGGTCATGGTTTAGTCCATTCTGCCATTGTTGCGGAAGGATGATTGGATGTACATTCTAGATCTCCGGGATGCGTACGATCATATCAAAATACACAGGTGCTCCAGGAAATGGCTACACTTCCAATTGGGAGACTGTCACTATTAGTTCAGAGCCCTACCCTTTGGGCTCACCATAGCCACCCAGGTTGTTCACCTAGTGCATGACAGTAGTCTCTTCTTATTTGAGACTGCTGGGATTTCGGGTGTTTCCTTACCTTGTCAACTATAAGACGCGGTGGTGCAGCGGTAGCGTTGTTGCCTCTCAGTAAGAGGCTCTCTCGTTCGATTCTCGGCTGGGATGCCTTCTGTGTGGAGTCTGCATGTCCTCCCGCGGTCGAGTGGCGTTCGAAAGACATGCGTAGAATGGGTGTGCCTTTTTGAAGGTTGGGCGTCGAGCTGGCACCTCGGCACCCGTAAAAAAATCTACTGCCAGTCAGCGGACCAAAGTTCCGTTGTGGCGACCCCTAACCGGGAAAAGCTGAAAGAAGATTCTTACCTTGTCAACTATCTCTCTTCTGCTTCCACTAGGCCTGTACTGATTTAGGCCAGGGATTACTTGTTCCAACTATTGTCTTCAACTAGAGATCAGAGTGAACGTGCCAAGTCTCAGCTCTTGCCCACTCAAGCCCTGGAATTCATTGGTGATTGGATACGGCAACACCAATCGCAAGCATACCCACAGACAAGGATGTTAGCTACAGAGCCAAGCATCAAATATTCTCTCTTCCTTCCCCTCTAGCCAGGCTAGTCTTACAGCATCTGAGATTAGTAGTAGCTTCAGTAGTTTTGGTACCTTTAACAAGGTTTTGCATAGGTTTATAGGTGTGTACTAGGCTAATGGCCATGGAGCCTTTACAAGCCTAGCCCGTAGGATTACCCTGGCATTGTGCCACCAGACCTTGGTTCCCAGTGCCTCTGCCAAGTAGTCACTGGAGTGATCCCGGAGGTGAACTTGCTATTTCCCATCCACTCAAGATTTCTCTTGGAGGGCCAGTGAGGCACTCTGCTTTACATGTATGGGAAGTCTATTCCATATCATGGGCAGTCTGTGGGTTATGAACCTGCCCCTCCAGCTTGAGGTTGAGGTGTCTGGAACGTGTAGTGCGGTGGGATTGGGATTTTTTAGATGTAGCTTTTCTAACCAAGCTGGGTCAGACATGGCTTTGTAAGTCAATCGGAGATCACCTCTGTGTAGGTGATATGAGACTGAGAATAGTTGGGAGTTTTTTTTTTGAGTCTGTTCATATAGGACAAGTGTTTAAGGCCTCAGATCCTCTTTGTAATGTATTTTTCTGGCCTCTCCAGTTGTAGGTGTCCAGTTGAGGTACATGCCAAATGGGGCATTGTACTCTGATTGGCCTAATGAGGGAAGAGTAGAGGGGAGACTATGACCTCTTTCTTCCTGAATGCAAAATCCTTAGTAATGAGATGTGCCACATAGGACTTTCTGACCACAGTGGCAATGTGGTGGTCAGAAGAGGTTGCTGTCAGCCTGTGTTCCCAGATCTGTTATGACGCCTTCTATGTTTCGTGGACTACCTGTGGTAATTCATGGGAACCGTGTTTTTACCAAAGGGGGTGATTTTGGCATTGAGCTTAAGGCCATGGTTCTGACACCAGTCATTGGTCTCGGTGAGGCCTTTCTGTAGGATGCCAACATCACTTGAGTTAACTGTGGCTCACAACTTGCAATCATCTGCGAACTTTGTCAGCCAGAGTCCCTTCATGATTGCCTGGACTTCAGAGAAGTAGATGCCAAACAGGAGAGGACCCAGGACCGAACCCTGTGGGACTCGACTCTTGACTGGTGGACAGTCTGACTTGAGTCAGCTACTTTCACACTGTGGGTTCTATCTCTGAGCCAATTTGCAACCTACCTAGTGATATAGGGGGTGATGCCTAGCTTAGTGAGTTTTTCTATGATTCCTGAGTGAGGAATGGTATCAAAGGGCTTGGCCAGATCAAGGTAGGCTGTATGAACCACCTTGCCTTCATCCACATCTCCGGTGACTGACTCAGTCGACCAAGTTGAGCAGGCATGATCAACCCTTTACAAAACCAAACTGTGTGGGATCCAGAGTTTAGAGGTTCCCTCTATTTGTTTATTAGGTCCATGATGATGTGTTCCATAGCTTTGCATATCCCGACTTGTCAAGCTAATGGGGTGATAGTTCCCAGGGTCTGTAGTCGCTCCTTTGTGGAGAGGGATGACTATGGCAGTGTGCCATTCAGTAGGGACAAAGCCTGAGGGGAGGCTGTGATTGAACAGGGCACACAGGTGAGGTGCCAGTTCACTCTAGTTGATGTAGAACACGGCAAGGGATATTGTCATGATGTCCTTCAAGGATGCATCTGCAGTCCTTACAAATGGGTTGTCCTGTCATCAGGCAGCCCTTCGGTCGGCCGGATTCCAAAGTCTGGGTCTGGCCTCTGCTGGTGTCGCACTTCACCCGACGTCATAGCTGCAGTTCTTCGGGTATAAAGGCATCAGCCGACGCCATTTTCCTCCGTCTTTTTTTGCCGCGTGGCGCCCGAAGCAGAAGCTGTTCGCAAGTGCCGGTCGGTCAGAACCAGAGATTACTACTACCGAATACTTCTACTACTGAAGACTTCTAAAAAGCTAAGTACCCCGTTGGGGACTCTTTCTTGCCTCAGCCGATGTCAGAAAAAGTGAATAACTGTTTAACTTGTGGGAAACAAATACCTCAAAGATTTCCACTCTTACTGCTTACCTTGTTTAGGCCCAGACCACGACGTAGCAGCTTGTCTAGCCTGTGCTTCTTTTAACCGGCGGACGCTTAGACGTCGCTCGGCATTTGCTGAGGAGTTTTTCGGCTCAGATTTTGCTTACATTATGCCGTCGGATCCTCCGACTACGCAAATATCTAAAAAGCGCAAGGAAAAGGACCGACACTCGCGGTCCGCGGTTTCGGCCGAAACCGCGGTTAAGCCAACTGCGAGTGTCTCTGTTTTGGCTGAAACCGAGCTCGCGGTTCTTCCTTCAGCCGAAAACTTACCTCCTACCGAGGCCTCATCCAACCTGGTGGAATCGGCTTCTGAAATCCCACCTGCTCTCGCAGGTTCCCAGGAATTATCTGATACTATACCCTTGGATATTTCAACCCCTGCACGTGGAGCTGCTAGGCCACCTGCAACCATGTCGATTAAGGCCTTTGCCAGGGCTAAAGCAGCTAAATCTACCAAATCTGTGCCTGCTAAGACCCCCTCTCACAGGCCTAGCTGTAGTTCACAAATGCTTAGTCTAGCAGAGGATCTCATTTCTTTGATCCGGGGATCCCAACCTCACCCAGACAGGGCCTCTAACCCACCTCCAGAGAAGAGGCCTAGAGCAGAGCCCCCTGAGCCAGTTTCTACAGATGACTCCTCTGATGATTCGGATAATTCAAACCCTCCAGAGGGCCCTTTCTTCCCTTATGAAGACTCTGATGCTGAAGAGTCCATTCCTTCTGCCTCTCCGCCTGAGGAATTTTCCTTTGGGGAAACCTTGCATGCTATGAGGGAACAATTTCAGTGGCAGGGCCAGGATTTTTCAGACTCTAGAAAAAGGCTTAGAACCTTTCTGCATTTACCACAGCATAGGCCTTTAGCCATCCCTCCAGTTCTCTCTGTTGTGGATGATGCATTTAATGATGCTTGTACTGCTCCTGATTCACTACCTCCGGCCCCTGCTAAGCCCGATAGGTACTACAGGGTCCCGGACACACATTATCATTTGTATAAGGCTCCTTTTGCAGATCCCGAAACTATCTCCCAGGGACCTAAGGCTATAGCAGCTACCTCTGCCAAAAACCCCCTCCCCTCTGAAAGGGAATCCAGGTCCTTAGAGAGATGGGGTAAAAAAGTTTACACTTCTGCTACTCTTTCAGCTAGGGCGTTGAACTGTCAATTCCACATGATCCAGTATCAAGAATTTGTTAGACCAGTTAACTAAAAAGCTGTCCTCGGATGAACCATTGCACAAAAAATCTGTTCAGGAAATGGTACATAACATTCAGCAGGTCAGTAATCATTCCTTAAAATGCGGCTATGATGCACTGGAAGCTTCCTTTAGATCAGCCATGACTGGCACAGTGATCAGAAGACATGCATGGTTAAAAGAGCAGGCCTTACCAGACCATGTCAAATCAAAGCTACTAGATGCTCCCATGGACAAGATCAATTTGTTTGGCTCTCCTGCACAACAGGTGCTGAAGAAGATGGAAGAGAAGGCAAAATCTGTCCAGACAGTGAAAGATTTCTTACAGGTCCAACCTCCAAGGTTTAGCAGGAATTGGCCCTCCAAGAATTGGTCCTTTCCAGACTCCTCCAGAACTCAGAGAAGCAGGAATAGGCACTCAAGGGGCAGAGGTCAATCCAGAGGTGCCTACAGGGGACGTCAGTGGCAGGCTAACAACCAGCGAGGTACAGCCACAGATACAGCCACCACCACTACTACAGGACAATCACAGTGACTTGGCTCTGGCACCGCCTACCAGGGAACAACTAGAAGCACCCTTAGGCGGGAAGCTAGCCTTATTTTCAGTAAACTGGCATTACATCACAGGAGACAAGTGGATTTTGCAGACAATAGACCAAGGTTACAGGTTTCACTTCCATACTCTACCAAGGAAGAGAGGAATGCCAAACCTACCTCCAAATCAAAAGGCAGAAGCTCTAAAACAAATAACTCGCTTACTAAGGATGAGAGCTGTAGCAAAGGTACCATCTATGGAGCAAGGACAATGATTTTACTCCAGACTCTTCCTGGTACCGAGAAAAGAAAACCAATGGAGACCTATTCTCGACCTGCCCACTTTAAACACATTCCTCATTGTCCCAAAATTCAAAATGCTGACCCTACAGCAGCTTCTTCCCATGTTGGGCAAGGAGTCTTGGCTGGTAACTCTAGATCTCAAGGAGGCATACCTGCACGTCCCCATACGACCAAATTGCAGAAGATACCTCAGATTTCTTGCAGGATCAGAGCATTATCAATTCTCAGCATTGCCCTTTGGCTTATCTACTGCGCCCAGAGTGTTCACGAAATGCCTGGCATCAGTAATTGCTCATTGCAGGCTTAATGGAATCCAAATCTACCCTTACCTGGACGACTTCCTGTTACAAGCGGACAACAAAAACAAGCTAACAGAAGACTTGAAAAGGGTCATTTATCTATTGCAAGCCCTGGGATACACAGTCAATATAAAAAAGTCAAGGCTGATACCATCCCAAAGGATAACCTTTTTGGGTGCAGAGCTGGACACATCAAAACAAATGGCATTCCTAACCGTAGAAAAACACGAGAAACTCCCTCTCTACTTCTTGGCATTAACAAAGCAGAACCAGCTAACAGCAAGAAAAGTCCTGCAAGCCTTGGGTTTCATGGCATCCTGCATAATACTGGTTCCACATGCCAGACTGCATATGAGAAAGTTACAGTGGTACCTAAGGAATTTATGGTCTCAGCACAAGCACAGCCTTGAAACCCAAATTCCAATAATCCCATGCCTGAAACAAGAATTCCAATGGTGGGCTCAGGCCTGTCAATCAAAGGACTGCCCTTCCACAGCACTCAACCAAGCCAGACAATCACAACGGACGCCTCAGACCTCGGTTGGGGGGGCGCACATGCTGGACAAGTGCATACAAGGCTTATGGACTCAAGACCAGCTGCACCTACACATAAATCAAAAGGAAATGCTGGCAGTAAAACTGGCAATTCAGACATTCAGACCATTTCTTCGACAAGGTCAACTGTTGATAAGGACAGACAACACCACAGTTATGTGGTACATCAACAAACAGGGAGGCACACATTCGTACCCTCTATGCCGGATGGCAGTGGACCTCTGGAATGTGGCCCTGAGCTTCAACATTCAGTTGCAAGCAATTTTTGTGCCAGGAAAAGAAAACATTCTAGCAGACATACTAAGCAGAACTACCACGGATGCCCACGAATGGATGCTGCATCCGGACATCTTCAAAACCATTACAAGAAAGTGGGGACTACCAGAAATAGACTTATTTGCATCCCCACGCAATCACCAACTGAAGAAATTCTGCACAAGGACGTACCACCCACTTGCTTGGAAAGTGGACTCCCTATCTTTCAGTTGGAAAAACCTGACAGCATATGCATTCCCACCACTTCCTTTGATGCACAAGGTGCTATTGAAAATCAGAGGACCGTCCAAGGATCATCCTGATAGCTCCAGACTGGCCAAGGCAACATTGGTACCCATTACTGAGGAGCATGTCTTGGGAACAAATATGGACTCTACCTCTAGTTCCCTTACTGTTAACGCAGAGCAACTACAACACCCTGCATCCAAACCTGAAAACACTGCAGTTGACTGCCTGGAACATTGCATAAGACCAAATAACCCAAATTTATCCCAAAGGGTTAAATACATAATCTTGGAGGCTCGCAGACCCTCAACAAGAAAAAAATATTCAGCAAAATGGAAAAGATATCACATTTGGAGTACTGCAAAGGGAGAAAATGTGTCACTGGTAAACATAGCCAACATCCTGGAATACTTGGCAGAGCTCTTCCACAACGGCCTGTCCTATTCTTCCATTAAGATTCATGCATCAGCTATTTCAGCAGAATACAACTTGTATCCTCCAGTCTTCTCACATCCTCTGCTCAGGCAGTTTCTAAGAGGAATTAAAAATGTAAAACCACCTAGGAAACCACCATTGCCAGCGTGGGACTTGAACTTTGTGCTAGAAAAGTTGACACTACCTCCTTTCGAACCAGCAGCAACAGCAGACTTTACAATACTTATCATGGAAAACTGCTTTCCTGCTTGCAATCACTTCAGCAAGAAGGGTATCTGAGCTACAGGCATTAATGGCAGTACAGCCCTTCCTGATCTTCCATCAAGATAGTGTCCATGAGAACAAATCCTACTTTTATGCCAAAGGTGGTCTCCAGGGTATCTTTAAATCAAGCTATTCATCTACCTACATTCTTCCCCAACCCACAGAACAGGGGGGAAAGATTGTTGCATACCTTGGATGTACATAGACAACTACGCTACTACCTGGACAGAACCAAGGGCAATAGAAAAACTGACCAACTACTGGTAGCATATGCAACAGGAATGGAAGGAAAAGCAATTTCAAAACAGACAATCTCTAAGTGGATAGGAAATTGCATTAGATTTTGTTACTCCTACCATGGGAAGAAAACTCCAGAAAACATCAGGCCTCACTCTACAAGGGCAACAGCCACTACCACAGCTTTTCTACGAGGAGTGGCTACCAAAGACATTTTAGAGGCTGCTACTTGGAGCTCCGTGCATACATTTGCCAAGCATTATAATTTACCTTTATACTCCAGATCCCGAGCAGGTTTTGCCACTGCTGTTTTGCAAGGGATCTTAACTACACCATAATCTTATTTCTCCTCCTCCCCAGTTTGGCTATGGTATTCTACCCATTTGTAAGGACTGCAGATGCATCCTTGAAGGACATAGTACAGTTTTGTACCTACCATAAATGTAGATGTCCGATAGGCATGCATCTGCAGTCAGGATTACCCACCCTCCTTCCCTCTGTGGTACTCCTAGGGTATTTGCCCATCTTGTAGCTAGCTGGGGAATCTATTATGGTGTATTTGTTTGTATATATGTACATACATGCTTATTTTTTGTTTGCTCTCTACTATTTGGAACCATTGCATTTATCCAAATTTAGCCTTCCTAGAGGGCTCCTGGCATCTGGGGCAAGAAACACTGAGGAAAATGGCGTCGGCTGATGCCTTTATACCCGAAGAACTGCAGCTATGACGTCGGGTGAAGTGCGACACCAGCCGAGGCCAGACCCAGACTTTGGAATCCGGCCGACCGAAGGGCTGCCTGACGACAGGACAACCCATTTGTAAGGACTGCAGATGCATGCCTATCAGACATCTACATTTATGGTAGGTACAAAACTGTACTTTCCATAGAAGCTGTATTCTTTGCCTTGGACAGTGCTGTTTTAACCTGTGCAGCGGTAATACTAGGTGCTTGGCAATCTACTGATATTGGGATTGCCCCTTTGGGGGAGAGAGGGGGGTGAAGTTGGCACTGAATCCGTCGGCCAATATATTGGCAACATCTGTTGGCTCAGTATAGGAGGTGCAATTGCGCAACGGCTCAGAGCAAATCTGGGTATTGCTTTGAAGACTCTACATAACTGTAGAAGGCCTTGTGGTTGTCTTTACTATCTGCTGGAATTTTGTTTTCTTAGCTAGCTTTAGAGGATTTGGTGAGGAATCTCAGCTTATTGTTGAGGCTGATAAGGGAGTTTTTCCAGTTTTGGGACTTCACCTTATTTCTTATCAGTTTCCTGCTTTTGTTGTAGAGTTTATGGCAGGGGACTACCAGATTTGCTTCCTTTTTTTTGGAGGAGTGTCTTTGTTTTATTGGGTATGGTGAGATCTATGCATTTGTGTATGTGTTCATACAGGGCATTAGTGTATGATTTGGCGGTCCTGCAGCTGTTCTCCAATTGCATGGGTGACGTGAAGTTAGCCACCTCTGTTTTTAGGAGCCCAAAGTTAGCTTTGGAGAAGATGTCCTTCAAGGATGCATCTGCAGTCATCACCTATGGGTTGTCCTGCCTCAGGCAGCCCTTCGGTTGGCCGGATTCCAAAGTCTGGGTCCGGCGTCGGCTGATGTCGCCCCTTCCCCGATGTCAGAGCGCCTGGGGTATAAAAGCGTCAGCCGACACCATCTTCCCCAGTCTTTCTTGCCGCGTGGTGCCCGAAGCAGAAGCAGTTCGCAAGTGCCGGTCAGCCAGCTCCTGTAATTCAGCTCAACCAAAGACTTCAAAAGCTAAGTACCCCATTGGGGACTCTTTCTTGCCTCAGCCGATGTCAGATAAAATTAATAATTGCTTAACTTGTGGGAAACAAATACCTCATAAGGATTTCCACTCTTACTGCCTTCCTTGCCTAGGCCCAGACCACGACGTCTCGGCCTGTTCCACCTGTGCTTCCTTCAACCGACGCACTCTAAGACGTCGGTCGGAGTTTGCAGAGGAATTTTTTGGGGCTAGTTTTGCTTACAAAATGCCGTCGGAGACTCCGACTTCACATTTAATACAGAAACGGAAGGACAAGGACCGACACACGCGGTCCGCGGTTTCGGCTGAAACCACGGCCAGGCCTACCGCGAGTCTCGGTCTCGGCTGAAACAGAGTCCTTGGTACTACCGTTCTCCGAAACCGTACAACCGACAACCTCGGCCCCGGAGGCCACAACTGCATCGGTTGTTGAATCTCCTTTGGAATCTGGTGTCCAGGAACCTTCCAACACCATTCCCTTAGACAAAACTACACCAGCACGTGGTGCAGCCAGGCCTCCTGCATCCATGTCTATTAAGGCATTCTCTAGGGCTATAGCTGCTAAACGCTCAAAATCTATGCCTCCCAGGGTTATCCCTCAGGGACCCACTACAGGTTCTCAGATCCTTAGTCTAGCAGAGGACCTTATTTCATTAATTAGGGGCTCTCGGCCTCATCCAGACAGGGGCTCTCAACCTCCTACAGAAAAAAGGCCCAGGGTTGAGCCCTCTTATCCCCTCTCCTCAGATGAGGCCTCTGATGGCTCTGCTCTCTTGGACTACCAGGAGGAGGCTTTTCCGGCCTACGAGGATTCAGATGCAGAGGAATCTATCCCTTCGGCCTCCCCTCCTGAAGAACTGTCTTTTGGGGAAACTCTGCACACTGAGGGAGTATTTCCAGTGGCAGGGCCAGGAATTCTCTGATTCCAGGAAGAGATTAAGGACCTTCTTGCATTTGCCTCAGCATAGACCTTGGCTATTCCCCCTGATGTCCTTCATGGATGCATCTGCAGTCATAACAACTGGGTTGTCCTGTCGTCAGGCAGCCCTTCAGTCGGCCGGATTCCAAAGTCCGGGTCCGGCTTCGGCTGATGTCGCACTTCACCCGACGTCATCTCTGTTGGTCTTCAGGTATAAAAGCATCAGCCGACGCCATTTTCCTCAGTCTTTCTTGCGTGGCCAAGCAGAAGCTGTTCGTAAGTGCCGGTCGGTCGGATCCAGAGATTACTTCTACCGAATACTACTTCGAAGACTTCTAAAGCTAAGTACCCCGTTGGGGACTCTTTCTTGCCTCAGCCGATGTCAGAAAAGTTAATAATTGTTTAACCTGTGGGAAACAAATACCTCATAAAGATTTCCACTCTTATTGTCTGCCTTGTTTAGGCCCAGCCCACGTAGCAGCCTGTTCGGCCTGTGCTTCTTTCAACCGACGAACGCTTAGGCGTCGGTCGGAGTTTGCAGAACAGTTTTTCGGTTCTGATTTTGCGTACATTATGCCGCCGGATCCTCCGACTACCCAATCTGCCAAAACGCAAAGATAAAGACCGACACTCGGTCCGCTGTTTCGGCCGAAACCATGGTTAAGCAAATCATGAGTGTCTCGGTTTCGCGAAACCGAGAAAACTGATCAAAGTACAGCTGAACCTATCTCTACAACTGAGGCCCCTGCTACCACTCTTGAATCGGCCTCAGAAATTTTATCCACTACGGTGGTTGCCACTGACTTATCAGACACCATTCCCTTGGATGTCTCTACCCCAGCACGTGGTGCTGCTAGGCCTCCAGCAGCCATGTCCATTAAGGCCTTCGCCAGGGCTAAAGCAGCCAAGACTACTAAGACAGTGCCTGTTAAACCCCCACAACCAGGCCCTCTTCTAGTTCTCAAATGCTTACTTTGGCAGAAGATTTAATTTCATTAATTAGAGGATCTCAATCTCACCCAGACAGGGCCTCTCAGCCCCAGAGAAGAGACCTAGGGCAGAGCCCCTGAGCCAGTGTCCTCTGATGATTCTGCTGACGAATCAGACATAACTGACCAGCCAGAGGCTCCTTTCTCCAATTTTGAAGATTCTGATGCTGAAGAATCCATTCCAGCTGCTTCCCCACCAGAAGAATTCTCCTTTGGGGAAACCTTACATGCCATGAGAGCAGTTCCAATGGCAGCAACAGGATTTTTCAGACTCCAGAAAAAGACTTAGGACCTTTCTGCACCTCCCACAGCACAGGCCCTTAGCTATACCTCCTGTTCTCTCTGTGGTGGATGATGCTTTCAATGATGTCTGCTCCGCTCCAGATTCTTTACCCCAGCCCCTGCCAAACCAGACAGATTTTACAGGGTGCCAGATACTCATCACCACCTTTACAAGGCCCCACTTGCAGACCCAAACTATATCCCAGGGTCCCAAGGCAGTAGCGACCATAGCTAAAACCCTATTCCTTCTGAAAGGGAAGCAAGGTCATTAGACAGATGGGGTAAAAGGTCTACACTTCAGCTACTCTCTCAGCTAGAGCTTTAAACTGTCAGTTTCACATGATACAATACCAAGAGTTTATGCTTGATCAGTTAACTAAAAACTAACCACTGATGAATCTCTTGATAAGAAATATGTATTAGAAATGGTAAATAACATACAACAGGTTAGCAACCATTCCTTAAAATGTGGCTATGATGCACTGGAGGCTTCATTTAGATCAGCCATGACTGGCACAGTGATAAGAAGGCATGCATGGCTAAAGGAGCAAGCTTTACCGGATCATGTTAAAGCTAAGTTGCTAGATGCTCCTATGGATAAGACAAGTTTGTTTGGTACACCTGCCCAGCAGGTTATGAAGAAAATGGAAGAAAAGGCAAAATCTGTTCAAACGGTTAAAGATTTCTTGCAGGTTCAACCCCAAGGTTTAGCAGGAACTGGCCTGCCAAAATTGGTCCTTTCCCGACTCCACAAAATTTCAAAGGGGCAGGAATAGACGCTCCAGAGGCAGAAACCAATCCAGAGGAGGTGCCTACAGAGGACGACAGTGGCAAGGTAACAACAGAGGCACAGACACAACCACTGCCACTACATCAGCACAACCACAGTGACTTAACCCTAAATCCGCCTACCAGGGAACAAATAGCAGCTCCTCTAGGCGGAAAGTTAACCTTATTTTCAAAGAACTGGCACTACATAACAAAAGACAAGTGGATTTTACGAACCATAGATCAAGGTTACCGGTTTCACTTCCACACCTTACCAGTCAAAAGAGGAATGCCAAATCTACCTCCAAATCAAAAAAACAGAGGCACTACAACAGATAATGGAGTTAGCAAACATGAGAGCTGTGGAAAGAGTGCCAACAGCAGAGCAAGGAAAGGGGTTCTACTCCAGACTATTCCTAGTTCCAAGAAAGGAAAAAAGTTGGAGACCAATTCTCGACCTGTCCACCTTAAATACATACATCATTGTCCCAAAATTCAAAATGCTGACCCTACAGCAACTTCTTCCCATGCTGGGCAAGGAGTCTTGGCTGGTAACTCTAGATCTCAAGGAGGCATACCTGCACGTCCCCATTCGACCAATCTGCAGAAGATACCTCAGATTTCTTGCAGGATCAGAGCACTATCAATTCTCAGCATTGCCCTTTGGCTTATCTACTGCCCAGAGTATTCACAAAATGCCTGGCATCAGTAATCGCCCATTGCAGACTACAGGGAATTCAAATTTACCCATACCTGGACGACTGCCTGCTACAAGGGGACAACAAAAGCAAGCTGACAACAGATTTACAAAGGGTCATTTACTTGCTACAAGCACTGGGATACACAGTCAATTTACAAAAGTCAAGGCTGATACCATCCCAAACAAGGACATTCTTGGGCGCGGAATTGGACACAGTAAAACAAATGGCATTCCTGACTACAGAAAAACAGAAAGAACTCCCTCTTTACTTCTTGGCACTAACAAAACTGAACAAGTTAACAGCAAGAAAAGTACTGCAGGCCTTGGGCTTCATGGCATCATGCATAATCTTGGTCCCATTTGCCAGACTACATATGAGAAAACTGCAGTGGTACCTAAAGAATTTATGGTCCCAACACAGACACAGCCTAGAAACAGAAATCCCACTAATTCCATGCTTAAAGCAGGAGTTCCTATGGTGGGCTCAGGCATGTCAGTCAAACCCAGGCCTACCCTTTCGCAGATGTCAAGCAAGCCAGACCATCACAACAGACGCTTCAGACCTAGGATGGGGGGCCCACATGCTGGACAAATGCGTGCAAGGATTGTGGACACAGGATCAACTTCACCTGCACATCAACCTAAAAGAAATGCTGGCAGTAAAACTGGCAATCCAAAAGTTCAAACCATTCCTCCAAGAGGGCCAGTTGATGATAAGGACAGACAACACCACAGTCATGTGGTACATCAACAAACAGGGAGGCACTCATTCATACCGCCTATGCAGAATGACTTTGGAGCTGTGGACCCTGGCACTCAGCTACAACATCCAGTTACAGGCAATATTTGTACCGGAAAAGAAAATACTCTAGCAGACATATTAAGCAGAACCACATCGGATGCCCACGAATGGAAGCTGCACCGGACATCTTCAAGACCATCTCAAAGAAATGGGGAATGCCTCAGATAGATCTATTCGCATCACCTCTCAATCACCAGCTCAAAAAGTTCTGCACAAGGACATTCCACCCACTAGCATGGAAAGTGGATTCGCTCTCCTTCAGCTGGAAAGGCCTAACAGCATATGCATTCCCACCTCTTCCCTTGATACACAAAGTACTACTAAAAATCAAGGAAGAACGTCCAAGGATAACCCTGATAGCTCCAAACTGGCCAAGACAACACTGGTACCCACTGCTGAGGAGCATGTCTCGGAACAATATGTGGCCAATACCCTGATGCCTTTGATGTTAACTCAGAACAACTACAGCATCATACATCCAAACCTAAAAACGTTGCAACTGACTGCATGGAACATCACATAGCAGCAGCTAATCCAGAACTTTCCCAAAGAGTTAAAGACATTATTCTTGAAGCACGCAGACCTTCAACAAGAAGGAACTATGCTGGAAAATGGAAAAGGTTTGTCATTTGGAGTACGGAAAGAGGAAAAGATGTGTCAAACATAGATATGCCTAACATTCTGGAGTATCTGGCGAACTTCTTCATTCAGGCCTGTCCTACTCCTCCATCAAGATACATGCATCAGCTATTTCAGCAGAATACAGCTTTGATCCACCTGTTTTTCGCACCCCTTGCTCAGGCAGTTCCTCAGAGGAATCAAGAATGTAAAACCTCCAAGGAAACCACCATTACCAGCTTGGGACTTAAACTTTGTGCTAGAAAAGTTGACACTATCACCCTTTGAACCAGCAGCAACAGCAGAACTACAACACCTGTCATGGAAAACTGCTTTCCTACTGGCAATTACTTCAGCAAGGAGGGTTTCAGAACTACAGGCCTTAATGGCAGTGCAACCCTTCCTAATCTTCCACCAAGATAGTGTCCATGAGGACTAATCCTACATTTATGCCTAAGGTGGTATCCAGAGTGTCTTTAAACCAGGCAATCCACCTACCTACCTTCTTTCCCAACCCACAAAACAGAGGGGAAAGAATACTGCATACCTTGGATGTACATAGACAGCTACGCTACTACTTGGACAGAACAAAAATAGCAGAAAGACTGACCAACTTTTTGTAGCCTATGCAGCAGGAAGGGAAGGAAAAGCTATTTCCAAACAGACAATCTCCAAATGGATAGGAAATTGCATACGATTCTGTTACTCCTTCCATGGAAAACCAATTCCACAGAACATAAGACCTCATTCTACAAGGGCAACAGCCACTACCACAGCCTTCTTACGAGGAGTGGCAACCAAAGACATTGAGGCGGCTACTTGGACCTCCGTGCATACATTTGCCAAGCATTATAATTTGCCTCTATATTCCAGATCCCGAGCAGGGTTTGCCACTGCTGTACTGCAAGGGATCCTAAACACACCATAATCTACTTTTATCCTCCTCCCTAGTTGGCTATGGTATTCTACCCAGTTGTTATGACTGCAGATGCATCCATGAAGGACATAGTACAGTTTTGTACCTACCATAAATGTAGATGTCCGAACTGGATAGCATCTGCAGTCAGGATTACCTCCCTCCTTCCCTCTGTGGTACTCCTAGGGTGTTTACCCTCCTAATAGCTAGCTGGTGGGGGGGAGTCTTTTATGGTGTATTTGTTTGTATATATGTACATACATGATTATTTTTGTGTTTACCTCTATCTTTTTGGAAACATTGGCATCTATCCAAATTTTAGCCTTCAAGAGGGCTACTGGCATCTGGGGCAAGAAACACTGAGGAAAATGGCGTCGGCTGATGCTTTTATACCCGAAGACCAACAGAGATGACGTCGGGTGAAGTGCGACATCAGCCGAAGCCGGACCCGGACTTTGGAATCCGGCCGACTGAAGGGCTGCCTGACGACAGGACAACCCAGTTGTTATGACTGCAGATGCTATCCAGTTCGGACATCTACATTTATGGTAGGTACAAAACTGTACTTTTTGAATGTCATTGATGATGTGTACTCTGAATCTAGCACAACCCCTGACACTCTCCCTCCGGCTCCTGCCAAACCCGATAGGTACTACAGGGTTCCGGAATCACACCTTTTCCTTTACAAGGCCCACTCTGCTGACCCAGAAACTCTCTCCCAGGGCCCTAAAGGGGTTGCAACTGTCACTACAAAAAATCCACTCCCCTCTGAAAGGGAGTCCAGGGCTTTAGAGCGATGGGGTAAAAAAGTGTATACTTCTGCTACCCTTTCTATGAGGGCTTTAAACTGTCAATTTCATATGATACAGTACCAAGAATATTTGTTAGATGAATTGCATAAAAAGTTGTCTTCTCCTGAACCCCTAGATCGCAAATCACTTCAGGATCTGGTACATAACTCTCAACAGGTTAGCAACCATTTCTTGCAGTGTGGTTATGATGCATTGGAAGCTTCATGTAGGTCAGCTATGACATGTGCAGTCATACGTAGGCATGCTTGGCTGAAGGAACAATCTCTGCCAGATCATGTTAAAGCAAAGCTTCTGGATGCTCCACTGGAAAAGCAAAAGTTATTTGCCTCCACTGCTCAGGAGGTCTTAAAGAAATTTGAAGAAAAGGCAAAATCTGTACAAACAGTCAAAGATTTTATGCAAGTCCAACCACCAAGATTCAGCAGAAATTGGCCTTCCAAGAACTGGTCCTTTCCAGACAGACAGATTTCAGAGAGGCAAGAACAGGCGTGCCAGAGGTAGAGGGCAAGCTAGAGGCTCCTGCAGAGGACGTCAATGGCAGCATCTCAACCAGAGAGGTAGTGCAGGGCCTACAACTGCTGCACAAGGACAGACTCAATGACTTTACTTTGACACCGCCAACCAGGGCTCAATTGGAAGCACCTTTGGGCGGAAAGCTTTCCTTATTTTCAGAAAATTGGCACATTATTACAAGGAACAAATGGACACTACAAATAATAGACAAAGGATACAGGTTCCATTTCCACACATTACCGAAAAGAAAAGGCATGCCAGACCTGCCACCAAATCAAAGGGCAGAGGCTTTGAAACAAATCTCCAACTTAATGAAAATGAAAGCAATAGAAAAGGTTCCTCTCGCAGAACAAGGTCAAGGATTTTATTCCAGACTCTTCCTTGTTCCAAGAAAAGAAAAGCAATGGAGGCCTATTCTCGACTTGTCCACACTAAATACTTATCTCATTGTGCCAAAGTTCAAAATGCTGACTCTACAGCAACTCCTTCCCATGCTGGGCAAGGGGTCTTGGCTGGTAACTCTGGACCTCAAGGAGGCATACCTGCATGTCCCTATCAGACAAAGCTGCAGAAGACACCTCAGATTTCTTGCAGGTTCAGAGCATTATCAATTCTCAGCATTGCCCTTTGGCTTATCTACTGCTCCCAGAGTGTTCACGAAATGCCTGGCATCAGTAGCTGCACACTGCAGACTTCAGGGGATGGAAATATACCCGTATCTGGACTGCCTTATACAAGCGGACAGCAAACAAATTTTGATAAAACACTTGAATTATGCCATCTATCTTCTCCAGGCCTTGGGATATACAGTCAACATTCACAAGTCAAGACTTGTACCATCCCAAAGAATAACTTTTCTGGGTGCGGATCTAGACACAACCACCCAAATGGCTTTCCTCACAGAAGAAAAACAAAACCAGCTACCGGATTACTTCAAAAACCCGTCGAGACAAACTCAGCTGACTGCAAGAAAAATCCTGCAGGCCCTGGGGTTACATGGCTTCTTGCATTCTTCTGATTCCTCAAGCAAGGCTACATATGAGGAAACTCCAATGGTACCTAAGGAGTTTATGGACTCAGCACGGTCACAGCTTGGAAACTTTGATACCACTCATCCAATGCCTTCAAAGGGAATTTCTGTGGTGGGCTCAAGCAAGCCAGTCAAACAGGGGTTTGCCCTTCAGCAAACCAATAGCCAGCCAAACCATTACAACGGACGCTTCAGACCACGGATGGGGAGCGCACATGGAAGGAAGATGCATTCAAGGACTATGGTCACAAAAAGAGCTACGCATGCACATAAACCAAAAGGAAATGCTGGCAGTGATACATGCAATCGAGGCCTTCAAGTTATTTCTACATCAAGGCCACCTGCTAATAAGGACAGACAGCACTACAGTTATGTGGTACATAAACAAGCAAGGAGGCACCCATTCCTACCCTCTTTGCAGACTGGCAATGAATGTATGGGAACTTTCCCTGATTCTCAAAATACAGCTGCAATCCCAGTTTGTACCAGGAAAGGACAATGTACTGGCGGACAGCTTAAGCAGGAACATCATGGATGCACACGAATGGATGCTGCACCCAGACATCTTCCATCAGATAACACAATCATGGGGGAAGACCGGACATAGACTTATTTGCCTCCCCACACAATCATCAGCTGGACAAATTCTGCACAAGGACATACCACTCACAAGCATGGAAAGTGGACACCCTCTCTTTCAGCTGGAGAGCTCTAACAGTGTATGCATTCCCACCTCTTCCATTAATGACCAAGGTCTTACTGAAGATCAGGGCAGAGCAGCCAAGAGTGATTCTGATAGCTCCGGACTGGCCAAGACAGCACTGGTACCCATTGCTAAAGAGCATGTCACGGACAAAACCATGGCTTCTGCCACAATGGCCGCTTCTCCTGACACAGCACAATTACAAAACTCTGCATTCCAACCTGAAAACATTACAGATAGCTGCCTGGAAAATACCTTGACTCATCACCAGGATAAGCTATCCAAGAGAGTGAAGGATATCATCATGGAAGCTCGCAGGCCTTCCACACGAAAGGCATACTCAGCAAAATGGAAAAGATTTCACACCTGGAACACCTCAAAGGGCCTAGATGCAACAGTTATGAACATGGCGCATATCCTGGAATATTTAGCAGAAATGCTCCACAATGGCCTGTCTTACTCTTCCATTAAAATTCATGCTTCAGCAATTTCAGCAGAGTACAATACTGATCCACCTGTCTTGTCTCATCCTCTGCTAAGACAGTTTCTAAGAGGAATTAAAAATATCAATCCTCCAAGGAAACCACCACTGCCTACTTGGGACCTTAACTTCGTGTTGGAAAAACTAACACTGCCTCCCTTTGAACCAGCAGCATCTGCAGAACTACAGTTCCTCTCTTGGAAAACTGCCTTCCTTCTGGCCATAACCTCAGCAAGAAGAGTATCTGAGTTACAGGCCCTCATGGCAGTACAGCCATTTCTTATCTTTCATCAAGACAGAGTTTCATTGAGAACCAGTCCTTCATGCCTAAGGTGGTATCTAGGGTATCATTAAACCAAGCTATTCACCTGCCTACCTTCTTTCCAAATCCACAAAACAAAGGGGAAAAGCTTCTGCACACCCTGGACATACACAGACAGTTGCGCTACTACTTGGACAGAGCAAAAAATTACAGAAAAACTGACTATTTGTTTGTAGCATATGCTGCTGGTGCACAAGGAAAAGCAATTTCAAAACAGACAATTTCAAAATGGATAGGGAATTGCATTTGTTTCTGTTACTCCTTTCATGGAAAAACTGTGCCACCTAACATTAGACCTCATTCGACCCAGAGCCACAGCCACCTCCACAGCCTTCTTAAGAGGGGTGGCTACCAAGGACATTTTAGAAGCTGCTACATGGAGCTCCGTGCATACATTTTCCAAGCATTACAACTTACCTTTATATTCCAGATCCAGGGCAGGCTTTGCTACGGCAGTTCTGCAGGGCATTTTAGCTACACCATCCTTTACATAGATCCTCCACCCCCAGATTGGCTATGGTATTCTACCCATATGTGATGACTGCAGATGCATCCTTGAAGGACCTAGTACAGTTTTGTACCTACCATAAATGTAGATGTCCAATAGGTATGCATCTGCAGTCAGGTTTACCCTCCCTCCTTCCCCTCTGTGGTATTTCTTGGGTACTTTCCCCTCTCATAGCTAGCTGGGGTTATCTATTATGGTGTATTTGTTTTTATATATGTATATATTTTTGTGCATGCTTGGAATTTATTGCATTTCTCCAAATTTAGACTTCCTTAGAGGGCACCTGGCATCTGGGGCAAGAAAAACTGAGGAAGATGGCGTCGGCTGACGCTTTTATACCCCAGGTGCTCTGACGTCGGGGAAGGGGCGACATCAGCCAACGCCAGACCCAGACTTTGGAATCCGGCCGACCGAAGGGCTGCCTGAGGCAGGACAAACCCCATATGTGATGACTGCAGATGCATACCTATCGGACATCTACATTTATGGTAGGTACAAAACTGTACTTTTTTCATGGTTACCTGTGCGGGGTGGGGGGATGTGGATTTCCAAGGTGATTAGTTTGTAATGCAATGAGGGTACTGCAGTGGATGCTTGCAGTACAATGGTCAGCATGCCTTCACTGTGACTGCACCTATTCGTATTATAAATCTTTGCAGACAGCACCTAGTCTGGCGGGTTCATGCTGAAGAAATCTCTCAGGGCCACCACTTTATTTTCCCTGCAGTCGAGCACAGTGACCTTCAGATGCCTCCCAACAAGGGTGGTGGGGCATTACTTGGGAAGGACAGTCCAAGGCACATGGTCTCAGCTTTCCGTCATTCTTCACATTAGTGCTCTAGAAATGAGAGCCATCCTAATTGCATTGCAGGTGTATCAAGAGATTCTCCCTTTAGATCTGGTTGCTATTCAGACTGACAAAATGTCATTGGTCCGGTAATTATACAAAGTGGGAGGAGCTTGATTCTATGCCTCTGTCAAGAGTGTGTGTGGTGGTGGTGATCATTTCTGACTGCTTTCTTCTGGCAGCGCATATTCTGGGGAAGTCCAACTTGCTGGCAGACAAGCTGAGCAGATCCATCTTATGGGTTTACGATCCACCTACTAGTGGTCTCGATCTTAGTGGCAGAAATTTTTTTTCACCTGTACATCCAACCATGCTGCAGCTTGTTTGCTTCTCCCCTCTATTTCAAGTGTAGCATGTGCTTTGCCCTAATCCCTCCAGAGGGGGAGGCCAAGACAAAACTTTGAATCACAGCTAGCCCCTACCTGCATTCCCCCAATCCTCTCATTCCCACGTTTCTTCAGCAAGCATTGCAGCGGAAGTGCAAGGTAGTCCTCATTGGTCTATTCTGGCCTTGACTAGTGTGGTTTCCCTTCATGTGGCCTCACCTACTTAACCACCCTGGGTGTTGGATCCTTTTCAGGGCCTTCTCTCCCATCCACTCGAGGTACCTCACCCAGATATTCAAACCCTCAAGTTGACCAGGTTTTCTTACCCAGTTCGTTAATCCTTACACCATCCCAGAGAGATTCTACTAGAAAGATTTATAACTGCAAATACAGCATGCTTCTCACTTGGGCTCCCCTGAGACATTTGGATCCTTTTTCAGCAACTGTTCCAGCTGTTTGACTTGCTTCTATTTTCAATAGAGCTAGTTTCTCTACAACTGAAGTCCAACTTGATGCCATTTTTGACTTTCACGTAGGTGAAAACTTTTCTTTGGCTTCTCTGAGATTTATGCAAGACGTTTCTTAAAGGTATCTTTTTACTTTGACCTCTAGTTATGGAACCCCCACTGCTGTGTGGGGTTTATAGGTTCATAGGTTGGTACTAGGCTATAGGCCCTAGGGCCTATGCAAGCCTAGCCATAACAATTCCCTGGATATTTCTTCCCACAATATTTAATTCTCTGGACCCCTGGCTAATTTCCTATCTCCCATCCAGTTATCAAGGTTCCTTTTGAAGAGGGTCAATGAGGTGCTCTGCTTGACATGTATGGGCAGTCTATTCCAGAGTATGGGAAGTCTCTGGGTTAGGAACCTATCCCTCCAGCATGTTTTGTTCATTGTGATGACAAGGTTTAGATACCAAGAGCGTGTGGCTCTGAGGGATTGGGATATCTTTAAGTGGAGCATGTCCAACAGCTCAGGGTTTGACATGGCCTTGTATGTTAAGTAGAGATCGCCTCTGAGTAGACGATATGCCACAGAGTATAGCTGGAGGGTTTTTTTAGACGGTCAGCATATGGCATCTGCTTTAGGCCTATGATTCTTTTAGTGAGGTATTTCTGTGGCCTTTCCAGCTGTTGCAGATGTCTTGTGAGGTACATACCTTAAAAGTGCTTCAAGCGTTGGTCGAGCCAAACCTCCCTTTGAGCCTTCAGCCCAGACTGGAAAACACTCTTCCTGGTTGGTATTACATTGACTAATTAAGTGTCAGAATTCCAGGCACTCTCTTCTCAGCCATCATATCTGATTTTTTCATAATGATAGGGCCTCTGTTCAAACTAATTCTACTTTCCTTCCCAATGTGGCATCAGAGACAACTGTCAGTTCGTCAATGTACCCATTTTCTTTCCAAGGTTTTCCAGCAAGGGAGAATACATGTTGCATCTGTTGATGTTCATAGCCAGCTTAGAATTCTGTCTTTATAAAACTAAAGATTTCAGAAAATCAAATCAATTGTCTCTTTCCAAGGCTGTTGGACAAGGTAGTATCAAAAATAACTTTAGCTAGATGGCTTAATAATCTTGTAGATAAAGGAAATGTAAAGTTTTGATTTTAACTAAACACCCTAAGGCTCGTTCCATGATATTTGTGCAGCTGATACTTTGTCCAGTGCTCCTACCTTTGTAGCTCATTACAAATAGGATGTCTTGTCTAGGAATATGGCTGGATTTGGCTCCCTTGTACTCTGGAATGTCCTTGAAAACCATCCAGGGTTACTATAGCTGGGGACTGTGTCTCATTGGTTGAAAAACTGACAAAAGACAACATCAGATGTGGTATATATACTCACCATAACTATGCATCTGTGTTGTCTGTTTCCATCCTTCCTCAACCTCCAGCCCCCTTCTTACTTTACAAGTTCCTTTCATTTTGACCCCTAGTGTGTATTGAGGAGCAATTCCTTCCACACTTGCTGAATTCGCAGCAGTCTTTTTCTTTCTTCTCTAGGTGAAATAAAACTTAATTTGGAATATGCTGACTGCTGGGTACCCTGTTTTCGTGTAAATTGGTAGGCTGACTAGATGACAAACTCAATCTGAGGTACTTAAGGAGAAGAGAGGATTATTGGTAAGTGGTGGAGCTCGAGCTGTGGAGTCATAGTATAATGAACTGTCCGAAGTTTGGTCCAAGATCCATTGTTTGAGGAGGGACGAAAACGGACACAGATGTGTAGTCATGGTACGTACATAGCTTTTATTTTTCGTTAGAAAAAGGGAGATGCAAGGCCAGACCAGCCAAAACGGCTGACAGATGTACTTTGACAGACTACAGCAGATCATTGCAAGTCGCAAGTAATCAAGAAATCGAGATAACCAAGCCTGACATGGATTCTGGTTCTTAAACTGGCACCAGGTGTAAAAATCTTTTCCAATTATCCATAAACTATTTCCTAGTAGCACATTTTTCTCACCTACTTTAGTACCTGCTGCACTTCCTCAGAAAGAAGGTATCTAAAAGATGTCAAAATTCTGTCAGTCAAGCAGTTGCAGCATTTCCAGATTGGGGGGTATCAAGCTCGTCCTGTCCTGTGAGTAAATGTGCTCAGACCTGCCCTTTGGTCTCACCACTGCCCCCATGTGTTCAGGTGTATGGCAGTGGTTGCAGCTCACTTGAGAAGAGACTGCAAGGATTCTGGGTGTTTGTGTATCTGGATGACCATCTCCTATCTGCTTCCACCAAGCCTCTACTAATTCAAGCTAGGGACCACTTGATTCATCTCTGTAGATAGCTGGACAGTACCATAAATTATTCCAGAGCTCATCTTTGTCAAATACAAACTCTGGAGATTATCTGTGCCCATTTAGACACAAAATAACAAATAGCAAGTATTCCTCAATCAAAATTGGAGACCTTAAGGAAACAGGCAGTGCTGCACATCCTTACTCTTCATTCACCTCTGTACAGACTAGTTCTACAACTGTTAGTTTCCAGAGCAGCTTTCATAGTTTTAGTTCCTGTGGCATGTTTTCACATGAGTACTGCAGTGGATGCTAGAAGTACCGTGGTCGATAAGACATCAGTCTACTGACTCCCGTTTGCATCACACCTGTTTGCATGTGACACAGCATGGCTGATTCATGTGGAGGAAGTTTCCCAGACTACCCTTGCATACTTTTTTGCAAAGCCACAGTTGACTATAGATGCCCCCCCAGCTGTGGTGATAAGGCATTACCTGGGAAGGACAGTCAAAGCCACGTGGGCTCAGAGGCCAACCAAGACATCAGTGTCCTAGATATGAGAGCAGTCTTGTATACATTGCAGGCATTTCAAGAAGATCCCCTGTCGGATGGTTGCAATTCAGATTAGGTCAGTTGTCTGGTACATCAGCAAACAAGGGGGAACCATGTCATACCACCTTGCAGGGAGGCAGGCAGAGTGTTTCAGTGGGCAATGTCTTTTAGCAGCTTTCTTTTGGTTATGTATATTCAGGGAAATGCAGTGTTTTAGCAGACCAACTAAGCAGGTCCATCTTAATTCCTCACGAGTGGTCTTTCAAATAGTTAGTGGCAGACATAATCTTTTGCTAGTGAAGTCAGCTGTGCTGCAACCTCTTTACTTCCCCTCAGTAAACTGCGACAGGTACTTTGCCTTGATCCTTCCAGAGGGGGATTCACTCGAGAGATGCTCTAGTTCATGATTGGCTATCTGGTCTACTACATGCCTTTCCTCCCATTTCTCTTATCCCCATGTTTATTCAGAAAGTACCAGAGGAAGAGCAAGATGATTCTCATTGCTCCATTCTGGCCTTGCCAAGTATGGTTTCCCTTCCTTTGGCCTCTTCACACTCCATGGATGTTGGATCATCTTCAGGAGCTTCTGTCCTGGCTGCCTCACCTAGACATTCCATCCTTTAATTTGACTTTTTGATTTTTCCAATTCTAATGATTGCTAGAAATTCCAGGCTTTCCTCTCGTGTTTGCCACATCCTTGCCCTCTCAAAAAGCTTCCACTAGGCAACTTTATAAAAGAAAACTGAAAAGATTTTTTATTGGGGCTCTTCAGGGGCAGACTCATTTTCCGGCCCTGTTCCAGCTATTCTTGATTTTCCAGCTTTCATCTTCGATGAAGGACTAAGTTATTAGTCTGAGCTGCAGATGTTCTTAGTGTTTCACTGTTGCAGTCATTACATTTGGGTTATCTGCTTGTAGTAGCCCTCAGTCGGCCTGATTAACAAAGTCTTGTGTCCTGCGTCGGTTGCTGTCCCTTCTTCCATGACGTCAGGTCGTCAGGGGTATAAAACAGGCAGCCGCCACCATTACATCAGTCTTTCTTGCCGTGCGGTGCCTGAAGCAGTTCGCAAGTGCCAGTCGGCCGACTCCTAAAATTTTCATTTTCGAGTTTCAGAACCGTAGTCTTCAACTAAAGCTAAGTACCCCATTGGGGAAACTTTTTCTTGCTCCTTACCGATGTCAGTAAAAGTTAATAATTGCATTACTTGTGGATAGCAAATAACTCAAAGATTTTCATTCGTACTGTATTCCTTGCCTAGGCCCTGACCATGACGTACCTTGCTGTCAGTTTTGTGCTTTATTTAATCTGCGCACAATCCGTCTGTATATTTTTGCCTATAAACATTTCGGTTCTCTGTTTAATTATCCAGAAATGTTGTCGGTTAGCCAGACTACCAGGATTTAAAAAAAACGCAAAGATAAAAAGACAGGTTGCCAAAGTCCAACATTGCCAACGACTCTTCTAAGCCAGTCGTCAGTGAGGCGCTTTCGCAGCCTTTTGTGCCTTATTCAAACCTCGAACTATTCATAGTCTGTTTATTTATGCTTCTAAATATTTTGGTACTCTGTTCAGTTATCCAGAAATGGCTTCGGTAAGCCACCCGACTACTGACATTCTGAAAAAATGCAAAGATCAAGACAAACAGACCGCATAGGTCCAAAGCTGCTGATGACACTTCCTAAGCTAGTCTCCAGTTCGCAGGTACTCAGTGAGGTGCTTTCGCAGACCCTGATACCCGCTACTTCAGATTTGCAGGCTTTTACCTCAGACCCATTTGGAGTCCGGTATGCTGCGAGATACTTCTTCGACTGTGGAACCTGCTGATGTCTCTACCTTGAATGGGTCCGGAGCCGCTGTGCAGGCACCAACTTCTGAGGGTGTATTCAGGCTTACTGACTTGCATATTAATCCGACGCCACCTTCTTCCTTCAGGCCTAAAACTCGATACATGCCTAGAAAACCGATGCCCAGACTACATGGTCAGACCCCTATGCCTAAAAAACAAATGATAAGAATGGCTGAAGACCTTATTACTCTAATCAGGGGAAGCCACCCTTCCCCCTCTAATAGACCTAGGACCGATTTTCCTACTGATTCTTCTGATCAGGACTCTGAAATTTGTTTCCTCTGAACAGGATTTACCCTTATCTACCTATGAGGATTCTGATGCAGAGGACTCCATTCCCTCTGCTTCCCCTCCAGAGGATTTCTCTCTTGGTGAAACCTTGCATACTCACAGGGGACATTTTTACTGGGAGAACCAGGATTATTCTGACTCCAAAAAGAGGCTTAGGGATTTCTTACTCTTGCCTCAACACAGGCCTTTGTCCATCCCTCCTGTACTGGACATTGTTGATGATGCCTTCTCTGAATCTAACCTGGTCTCTGACTCTATTTCCTGCTCCCAGAAAACCTGATATATATTACGGGGTTCCTGACTCTCACAAGTTCCTCTTTAAAAATCCTACTGTGGATCCTGAGACTATTTCACAGAGACCCAAGGGCATTAAGGATACTACTGCCAAAAATACTACCCCCTCTGATAGAGATTCCAGGGCGCTGGATAGATGGGGTAAGAAGGTATATACTTCTGCAACCTTGGCCATTAGGGCCTTAAACTGCCAGTTTCATATGTTAAAGTATCAGCAGCATATTATTGGATTGCTTAAGCAGAAAATGATTCCTGACTTTGCTGAAAATAAAGATTTTTAGGATTTAATGCATTCTGCTGAACAAGTTGGAAAACATACTTTGGAATGTGGTTTTGATTCATTAGATGCATCTTCCAGGGCTACTGTCACTGGGTCTGTGCTTAGAGGGCATGCTTTGCTTAAGGAGCAATGTTTGCAGGTCATGTTAAAGCTTAAATTGCTGGATGCTCCCTTAAACCAAGACCGCCTGTTTGGCAACAAAGCATAAGAAATACTTAAAAAGATGGAGGAAAAAGCTAAATCTATGGAAACTGTTAAAGATTTCCTGCAAGTACAGCCTCCCAGATTTAGTTGGCATTGGCTGTCTAAGAATTGGTCCTTTCCTGCCTCTTCCAGGCCTTCTCAGTCCAAACCCAGAACCAGCAGAACACCCAGGCTTCAGTCCCAAGGTATTCACAGGACTAAGCAGTGGGGGGCTCCCACTTCCAAAACAGAAGTAGCAAGAGACCCCCCTATGGTAAACTGTCTCAATTACTTAAATTTAAACCTTCCAAGCCCTGCACAACTGACTTTAGGGGGAAAGATTGCCCTGCAGGCAATAAATTGGGAATTCATTACCCAGGACAAATGGGTTTTAAATAGTTTCCCAAGGATACAGATTCCAGTTCCACTCCTTACCAACCCCAAACAGTTGGCCAGATCTACCCTCAAATCAGTGGGCAGAGGCTCAAAAGCAAGTTCTCTTTAAGCATCAGGGCTATTCAACCTGTCCCAGAAGAAGAATGGGGACAAGGTTTCTATTCGAGACTTTTTGTGGTACCCAGAAAAGACTGTTCCTGGCGTCCTATCCTGGACCTGTTTATATTAAACACATTTTTGGTGATCCCAAAATTCAAGATGCTAACTCTTTATCAGCTGCTTCCTATGCTAGGCAAAGATGCCTGTTTGGCAACACTGGATTTAAAGGAAGCCTACCTGCACATCCCAATAAGGGAATCTTGCAGAAGATACCTACACTTCAAAGCAGGCTACATGCACTATCAGATGTTCGTGTTTCACTGTTGCAGTCATGACTGTAGGGTTCTCACCTGCTGGCAGGCAGCCCTCGGTCGGCCAGAATCCCAAAGTCTGGGTCCGGCGTCGGCTGTTCATCCATGCACCCTGACGTCAGAGCGCCAGGAGTACAAAGCTGACAGCCGACGCCATCTTCTCCGGTCTTTCTTGCCGTGCAGTGATAGCACTTCGCAAGTGCCGGTCGGCTGACTCCTGACTAATTTTTCTGATATTCTTCAGTCCGAAGACTTTCTTCTCCACTCAAAGCTAAGTACCCTGTTGGGGAAACTTTTTTCTTGCACCACTCCGATGTCAGAAAAAGTTAATAATTGCATTTCATGTGGGAAGCAAATACCTCATAAGGATTTTCATTCTTACTGTATTCCTTGCTTAGGCCCTGACCACGATGTAGCTAGTTGTCGGTTTTGTGCTAGATTCAATCAACGTACAATTAAGCGAAGGTACGATTTTGCTTTTCATTACTTCGGTAGGCGCTTTAACTACAAAATGTCGTCTGATACGGTCCTGGCTACCGGAGTTCACAAACGTCGCAAGGATAAAGACAGGCCTCCGAGGTCCAAATCTGGTGATAGCGCACAACCGGAGCCAGCTTCAGGTTCGGCCGTCGTCATTGAGGCGCTTTTGCAGGGTTCAGGCACCTAGCCAGCAAGACATTTCCCTGTGGTACGTTTGACTGGGGACACATGGCTGAAGACATTCAGCTGCAGTGAAATATGGCTGTTTGCAAATTCCCTGTGGGCAAAGAGAAGCACACCCTGCCATGCTCACAGCTTTAATAACCAAATGAATGGTGGCAGAAGAAGTAATGAGTGTTGTGCTCAGTGTACAGTACATACTTATGTAACTACAACATGTAGAAGTGTGCTACAGCATGAAGGAAATCCTGCAGGATACTGTAGTCACATTTATGCTCAAGTATGTATTTTAGGTAATGTTCCCTAGACACTGCGAAGTGGGTAGCGGTCCACACACTCCAATTATAAAAGCACTGCCCATTGTGCACTGCATTTTTACTGCCACTGACATACCCTCTGGCCAGCCTGCTGCTGATGCCTGCCATATTGCCTACTGTCTCATGTTCCCATGGGGACTGTGGACATTGTTTTCCCCATGTGCATTTGGTTACTGAAACTGTGGGCATGGCAGCATATGCTTTTGTTTGCCCACAGGGAATTTGCAAACAGCCATATTTCTCTGCAGTTGAATGTTATTTCAGGCATGTGTCCCCAGTCAAATGTACCACAGGGAAATGTCTCACTGCCTAGGCGCCTGAACCCGCTTTTGCAGCCCCTGTCGTCGGCCATTTCAGAACCGATGGCCGAAACGGACTCTCACGAGGAGCCAACCAGGCCTTTAAATATTTCTGTTGCTGGACCTTCGGACAATGCTCCTTCAGATGGGTCCGGAGCCGCTGTGCAGGTACCGGCTTCCGAAGGGGTTTTCAGGCCTACTCAGCTACTAGTAAAGACAAAGCCAAAGACAAAGGCAAAGACTCCTTCTAAATCAATGACTTCAACACTGGCCTCTTCTGAACCGGCTCCCAAGTCACAGAAACAGTTACGCAAGATGGCGGAGGATTTACTTACTATGATTAGGGGTTCTCATCCCCCTCCTGACAAAAGGCCAAGGCAGGATGTTTATTATGATTCCTCTGATCAGGCTTCTGTTTCCTCAGTTTCTTCTGATCAGGAATATTCTTTCCCTCCTTATGAGGATTCTGATGCTGAAGAATCCATTCCTTCAGCTTCTCCCCCGGAGGATTTCTCTTTTGGGGAAACTTTGCATGAAATGAGGGAACATTTCCACTGGGAAGGACAGGAGTATTCGGAATCCAAGGAAAGACTGAGGGATTTTCTTCTTCTTCCCCAACATAGACCCCTGGCTATTCCTCCTGTTTTGGATATTGTGGATGATGCCTTTTCGGAGGCTAACTTAACCCCTGACTCTTCCTCCTGCTCCTGTTAAGCCTGATGGATATTACAGGGTTCCTGATTCCCATCAGTTTTTATACAAGAACCCTTCTGCTGACCCTGAAACCATTTATCAGGGTCCTAAGGGAGTTAAGGCTGCTTCTGCCAAAAATCCCATTCCTACTGAAAAGGATTCTCGATCCTTAGAAAGATGGGGCAAAAAAGGTGTACACTTCTGCTACTTTGTCCATTAGGGCTTTAAACTGTCAGTTTCATATGTTTAAATACCAGCAATTTCTCTTGTCTGTCTTAAAACAAAAGCTTACTTCCATTTCTGCCTGTGCAGATAAGGAATTACATGACTTATTGCATGCCACTGAAAAGGTTGGGAAGCATGGTTTACACTGTGGATTTGATGCCTTGGAGGCTTCTTGTAGGGCTGCGGCCTCTGGAACAGTCATTAGAAGGCATGCATGGCTAAAGGAACAAAATTTACCTGAACAAGTAAAGGCTAAATTATTGGATGCTCCTGTTCAGCATAATGTTTTGTTTGTATCAAAAGCTGAAGAGGTGATTAAAAAGATGGAGGATAAGGCAAAATCCATGCAAACAGTTAAAGATTTCTTACAAGTACAGCCACCTAGATTTAGCAGGAATTGGCCTTCAAAAAATTGGTCCTTTCCCACTTCAGACAGGCCTCAGAGGGGTAGATATAGACGCTCCAGAGGGAGGCCTCAAACACAAGCTGCTTATAGACCAAGACAGTGGACTGCTTCCACCCCTAGGGGAGGAGAGGACAGGTCACAATCTCAAAGGAAACTAACTCAATGACTCCCTCTGTTGGGCTACAGGAACTTCTTGCCTAGAAGCCCCTCTCGGAGGGAAACTCTCTTTTATCAAAATTGGACTCAAATAACCCAAGACAAGTGGGTTTTGGATGTGGTTTTAAGAGGTTACAAATTCCATTTTCATACCTTGCCAAGGCCGAACGGATGGCCAGACCTTCCAAAAAATCAATGGACGGAGGCCTTAAACCAGGTGGAAGCTCTTTTGGCTATGAATGCCATAGAGCTGGTTCCTTTTTCAGAGATGGGAAAAGATTTTTACTCAAGGCTCTTTCTAGTCCCAAGGAAGCAAAAGTCATGGAGACCCATTCTGGATCTGTCGGTCTTGAACACCTTTCTAGAGATTCCAAAATTCAATATGCTTACTCTACAGCAGCTACTTCCAATGCTGTCCAAAGATGCATGGATGGTAACTTTGGATTTAAAGGAGACATATTTACACATTCCCATCAGGCAGGATCGCAGAAAATACCTCAGGTTCAAGGCCGGATCGAGGCACTTTCAATTCTCTGCGCTGCCCTTTGGATTGTCTACTGCGCCCAGGGTCTTCACCAAATGCCTGGCTCCAGTAGTAGCTTACTGCAGACTCAAGGGAATTCAAATTTACCCTTATCTGGACGATTGTCTAATTCAGGCAGACAGCAAGGATGTCTTACTCCAGCATCTAGAATTTGTACAGAACCTCCTCAAGTTCCCGGGATTCTCTGTAAACATAGTCAAATTTGACACCATCACAACAGATAACTTTTCTGGGTGCACTTCTAAACACCACAACCCAGATGGTATTTCTGACATCCGAAAAACAATTACAGCTGGCTTCAACTTTCAGAACATTGGCAACTTTAACTCAACTATCTGCAAGGAAATTCCTGCAGGCTTTGGGTTACATGGCCTCCTGCATCCTTCTCATACCATATGCAAGAGTACACAGGAGGAAAATACAATGGTACCTAAAAAGTGTATGGTCTCAGTATTGCCACAGTTTAGACATACTGATCTCCGTCCTTCCTTGCCTTCAAAAGGAATTTCTTTGGTGGTCCAGGGCATGTGCTCTAAACAAAGGGAAATCCTTTTGTCTGCCTCCTGCCACTCAGATTCTAACCACGGACGCCTCGGATTATGCTTGGGGAGCCCATTTTCAGGGCAATTGTTTGCAGGGCCTTTGGACAAAGGATCAGAAGCACCTGCATATCAATTTAAAGGAAATGTTAGCCGTTCAGAAAGCTCTGTTGGCCTTCAGGAATCTTTTACAACCAGGACAACTGCTAATACGGACAGACAACACCACAGTTATGTGGTACATAAACAAGCAAGGGGGATCTCATTCCTACCCCCTTTGCAGACTAGCCATGGATCTATGGAACACAGCTCTAGCTTGCAATCTGGATCTTCAACCTCAGTTTCTACCAGGGAAACAAAACTTTCTGGCAGACAGTCTGAGCAGAAACCTTTCGGATCCACACGAGTGGATGCTGGACACCAAAATATTCAGGATGATAGCAGTCTGAGGATGTCCTCACATAGACCTCTTTGCATCCCATCTCAGTCATCAACTACAGAATTTTTGCACCAGGACTTTCCACAGAGAAGCTTGGAAAGTGGACACCCTGTCATTCAGTTGGAGGAACCTCTCGGGATATGCATTTCCACCTCTTCTTCTTCCACGGGTTTTATTGAAGATAAAACAGGACAAGCCCAAGATGATAATCTTGCTGGCTCCAAATTGGCCTTGGCAGTTTTGGTATCCAACTCTAAAAAAAACTATGCCTAGAGCCCCCTTGGGTTTTACCTCAGTCTCCGAACCTTCTGTCCCAACATCAGGGTCAGGTTCTACACTCTCATGTCAGAACTCTCAGCCTGGCGGCCTGGTTAATCCGGGGCCTTTGATTTCTTCTTTACTGCCCAAGCAGGTTATGGATGTCATTTTAGAAGCCCAGACGTCCTAGCACTAGAAAATCGTATGCAGGAAAATGGAAAAGATTTTGTTCCTGGATGCAGGCTCAGGATTCTGATCCTCTTCTTCCTAACATTACTTTAATTTTACTTTACTTGACAGATCTCTTACATAAGGGTCTCTCTTTCTCTTCCATTAAGATACATGCCTCTGCTATTTCTGCTCATTATAATATAGACCCTCCCATCTTTTCCCACCAGCTCATGAGACAGTTTCTCAGAGGAGCTAAGAACTTAAGACCTCCTAGATCTCCTCCCATTCCTGCTTGGGATCTCAACTATGTTTTGGAAAAACTAACCTTGCCTCCTTTTGAGCCTGCTGCCTCTTCTGACATCAAGTTTTTATCTTGGAAGACAGCTATCCTGTTGGCCTTAACCTCTGCTAGGAGAGTTTGAGTTACAAGCTCTTATGGCTGTGGAACCTTGTATTATATTATTTTTCATCAAGACAGGGTATCTTTGAGGACTAATCCTACCTTCATGCCTAAGGTGATTTCCAAAGTGGCTTTAAATCAAACTATCCACTTGCCAACCTTTTTCCCCAGTCCTCAAAATAAAGGGGAAAAGGATCTTACATTCCTTGGATGTACACAGACAACTACATTTTTACCTGAACAGAACCTAGGACATCAGAAAATCAGAACAATTGTTTGTTTCTTATGCTTCAAGTTCCCAAGGTAAAGCCATGTCCAAACAGACCATTTCTAAATGGATTGCTCATGGAATCAGATTTTGTTATTCTCACCATGGAAAGCAAATCCCAGGGAGTATACGGACTCATTCCACCAGAGCTGCTGCCACTTCTGCGGCCTTCCTCAGGGGAGTTCCTACCAAGGACATTTTGGAAGCTGCAACTTGGAGTTCAGTGCATACTTTTTCTAAGCACTACAATCTACCTCTCTACTCTAAGTCTAGGGCAGGCTTTGCCTCTGCAGTCTTGCAGGGCCTTTTAGCCGCCCCTTCCCCTTTATGACCACCTCCCTTTCTTTCAGCTTTGGGATTCTACCGTACAGTCATGACTGCAACAGTGAAACATGATGAACATAATACAGTTGTGTACACCTACCATAAATGTAGATGTTAGAGTGTCTTCACTGTTGCAGTCTGGGTTTCCCTCCCTTCTGTCCCCTCTTATTTTTACTTTTGTGTATTTCCTTTTTTCACCATTCTTCTGAGGTGTATTTGCAAAGGTTATGGGACCTTTTTCATTCTGGGACTCCTAACATCTGGGGCAAGAAAAACTGGAGAAGATGGCGTCGGCTGTCAGCTTTGTACTCCTGGCGCTCTGGCGTCAGGGAGCATGGATGAACAGCCGACGCCGGACCCAGACTTTGGGATTCTGGCCGACCGAGGGCTGCCTGCTGGCAGGGGAGAACCCTACAGTCATGACTGCAACAGTGAAGACACTCTAACATCTACATTTATGGTAGGTGTACACAACTGTGCTTTCTCTGCACTGCCCTTTGGCTTATCTCCTGTGCCAAGGGTATTCACAAAGTGCCTACCTCCAGTCATTGCATTTTGCAGGCTAAGAAATATTCAAATATACCCATACCTGGACGATTGTCTAATTCAGGCAGAAAGCCAGGAAAATAGTATTAAATCATATGGCATTTGTAAGGACATTAACTTCTCTGGGGTACACCATAAACAAAAAGAAATCACATCTTGTACCCTGCCAACAAATTGTATTGCTGGAAGCAAGCTTGAATAAAACTTCCCAAATGGCCTACCTTATGCGAGAGAAACAAGTTCATTTGACAGCCTACTTCAAACTACTGACCACAAAGACCCAGCTGTCTGCAAGGAAAATATTGCAAGCCCTGGGGTTCATGGCTTCCTGCATTCTGCTAATTCCATATGCAAGACTGCATATGAGGAAACTACAGTGGTATCTAAAAAGCCTATGGTGTCAACATTTTCAGGATCTAGTCTCAATGATTCTTATCCTACCTTGTCTACAGATAAGTTCCTTTGGTGGGCAGAGGCCTGCCACCATAACAAGGGACTGCCATTCACTGTACCCCCTGCTGCCCAAACCCTAACAGACTCATCAGACTATGCATGTGGGGCTCACTTGGCAGGGAAGTGCATTCAGTGCAAATGGAACCCAAGTCGAATGCACCTGCATATCGATCAAAAAGAAATGTTAGCTGTACATAATACTCTGACAGCCTTCAAGGACCACATTCTTCCAGGAGAATTATTGGTAAAGACGGACAACACCGCTGTTATGTGGTACATAAGCAGGGAGGGCTCACTCATATCCTCTTTGCAGACTTGCCATGGCTCTGTGGAACACAGCCTTGAGGTACTAAGTGCACCTACAGGCTCAATTCCTGCAAGGAAAGCTAAGAACACTGGCAGATGACCTAAGCAGAAATCTCATGGACCCACATGAGTGGAAACTGGAACCAAAGATATTCATCATGTTGAGAAACAAATGGGGGAGCCCAGAGATGGACCTATTTGCCTCCCCCCCAGAACTTCCAATTGGACAAAATCTGCACAAGAACTCCCTACAAACAAGCTTGGAAAGTGGATGCCCTGTCCTTCACCTGGAAAAACCTATCAGTTTATGCCTTTCCCCCAATGCCTCTCCTCTCCAAGGTACTACTAAAGATCAAACAGGACAAACCAAGGACAATACTGATTGCACCAGACTGGCCCCTCCAACACTGGTACCCTCTCTTGCGCAGTGTCACTGCTGGCACCATGGCACCTACCTCAGACTCCTGCCCTTCTGTCCCAGCAGGAGGGCCAGATTCTGCACCCACAGCTTCAAACCCTGAACCTGGCAGCCTGGCTAATTACCTGATCTCTCCATTACCATCCCTCAGTAAGCAAGTGATGGATGTCATTTTGGAGACAAGGAGGTCTAGTACTAGAAAATAATCTGCTGAAAAATGGAAAAGTTTCTGTTCCTGGAGCCAAACTCGGGATGGGCACAGCAGCACCCAATTTACCTCAGATTATTCAATACTTAACTGAGATGCTTCACAAGGGCCTTTCCTTTTCCTCCATCAAAATTCATGTCTTAGCCATTTCAGCTCATTACAATACAGAACCACCCCTCTATCATCCATTGCTTAAGCAGTTCCTCAGCGGGGCCAAAAACTTAAGGCCACCCAGGAGAGCCACTACTCCAGCCTGGGACCTTAACTTTGTACTGGAAAAGCTCACTTTACCTCCCTTTGAGCCAGCTGCAAATGCAGAGTTGAAATTCCTTTCTTGGAAAACAGCCTTCCTTCTAGCCATCACTTCAGCAAAAAGGGTGTCTGAATTACAGGCTGTCATGGCAGTGGAGCCTTTCATCATCTTTCATGTGGACAGGGTGTCCCTCTGGACCAATCCCTCCTTCATGCCCAAGGTGGTATCCAGTATGGCCTGTAATCAGTCCATTCATTTGCCAACCTTTTCTAATCTACAGAACAAAGGGGAACGAACACTGCACTCCTTGGACGTGCACAGACAACTTGGATTTTACTTGGACAGGACTAAACCTCTCAATCTGAACAGCTGCTGGTTGCATTTGATGCAGGGGCAGAGGGGAAGGCTATTTCAAAACAAACCATTTCTAAGTGGATAGGCCACTGCATTAATTTCTGCTATAAGCGCTATGGAAAACCTACCCCACAGGGGATAAGACCACATTCAACCAGGGCTGCATCTACCTCTGCAGCCTTTCTGAGAGGTGTCCCTACCAGGGACATCCTAGAAGCTGCTACCTGGAGTTTTGTACAATACCTTCACCAATCATTACCACTTGAGAATTTTTTCTAAGTCCAGAGCTGGCTTTGCCACTAGTCTTGCAGGGCCTTATAGCTGGTCCTAATGCTATCCGATTACCTTCTCCCATCCTTAGCTTTGGGAATCTGCCCAAATGTGGTGACTGCAGCGGTGAAACACGAAGAACATAGTACAGTTGTGTACACTTACCAGAAATGTAGATGTTCGAGTGTATTCACTGTTTGTAGTCCTGGTTACCCACCCTCCCAGCCCCCTGACTTCTCTTGACTATACCTCTATTCTTGTTTGCTATGCTTAAAGCTTTTTGGTGTATTTGCTTTTTTGTTGGAGGTGTAACCTTGTATACAATTGCTTCCCATTATGGGGGGCACCTGACATCTGGGACAAGAAAAACTGATGTAATGGCATTGGCTGCATGCTTTATACCCCTGACTACCCGACGTCATGGAAGATGAGACAGCATCCGACGCAGGACCCAAGACTTTGATAATCAGGCCGACTGATGGCTACTGCAAGCAGATAACCCAAATGTGAGGACTGCAACAGTGAATACACTCTAACATCTACATTTATGCTAAGTGTAGACGACTGTACTTTACCTGATGAGATATTTAGATAAATATGAAAATTACAAATCAGTATACAAATAGTATTCACTATTTCTTTAGCTGCATTAGACAGAGATCAAATCAGTGCAATTGTATATGCCATAATGTATGCTTTATGATGAAATCTGATACCTTGTATGTAACATGGTGTTGGAATCATTGATGTAAATGTGAACAAACAGTATTTGATGCCTAGAGGCGTCAGTAGGCGGTAACTGCAAAAACACCTAGGTGCATTCTGCTGTAATGAAGGTGCTTTACTGTTACACCTCCAAAAATGATTCTGTACCTCTGTGGGACCTTACGCTGTTTAAGCCCTCACTCAGCCCCCTTCAAACCATTGATAAAAACGGAGTTAAATTTTTTGACCTGGAAAACAATTTTTCTGGTTGCCATTAGCTCAGCTAGATTGATATCAGAACTCCAACCACTTTCTTCTCAACCGCTTTACCTGACTTTTCACAAGGCGAGGGATTTCACTTTAGACTCTTTTCTACCCAAGATAGTGTCTGAAGCTGGCCTCAGTCAGCTTACCAGTCTCTGTTAAATTCTCCAACAAGGGAAAGTATGTGCTTCATGTACTTAGACATTCATAGATGGCTCAGATTTTACATTCACAGAAATAGATTTCAGGAAGCCAGAAAAACTATCTTTTTCTAAGGCTAAATTTGGCACAGCAGTGTTAAAAAATTACTCCAGTCAGATGGCTCACTGATTGCATCACTTATTTACACAAGTAAAGCCCTGTCATTACCAAAACAGCCTAAAGCACACACACTGCAGGTTTATGGCTGCATCATCTGCCTTCTAGTCTAAAACATCTGTAGATGACATCTGAGCAGCTGTGTTATGGTCCAACGCTCATACCTTTATAGCTCATTACATGCTAGACGTATTATCTCGAAGTAGAGCAGCTTTGATCTTCACAGCTTTGATCTTCACTGTACTCCGGAATATCCTTCCGTGAGGACCACCCAAGGTGACTGTAGCTGGAAACTGTGTCGCATCAGTTGATGAGTGGATGAAAGACATTGGATATTAGTGTTGCATACCTATCGTAACTCTGCATCTGTGTTGCCTGTTTCTGTCCTACCTCATCTTCCCTCTAATCATTCCCCCTTACTACTTGTCTAGATCCTGGTATGACCTTTATTTTTTATGTATTTAACATTTGTTTACAGGGAAAGTCCGACTTGGAACAAAGCCAATTTTCAGCAGAGTCTCTGGGAGAGATGCTGCAGATGCATGTCTTTGTAATGTGGGAGGAAACCCACTCGAATACAGGGAGGACATACAGACTCCTAGTAGAAGGCACTCCAGCTGAGAATCGAACTGGAGAGCCTCTTGCTGTGAGGTGACAACGCAACCACTGCGCTGACCTAAGGGATACTCCTGGTTAACCTCTGCTGTGTAGGCTCCAGAGTTTCGTTATCTATTTTCTTGTTTCCCATCATTTTACTCTCTGCATTGCCTACTCAGAAATACTGTGGGCTGCTTTTTCCAATTTTGGCAATGTGGTTGATAAGGTAAGGGCTTATGGACGCATACCTTTCAACCTCTTTGTGCAAGAAATCTGGACAAAGCCTGACAAAATGAGGGGGACAAAGGACTTTAAAGTAAGGACACATTTTAAATATTGTTGGTATAAACTTAGAAAGTTGCTAGAGTAACAGGGTTTATTTTAACATGTATTTTCTGAAAGATTTAAAGACTGAAACTCAAATGTATGTCCTTGTTTATTGAAGTCATTCTTCATCATTCCATTGATTTGCCAGAAAACCACAAATTTTATGAGGAACAGACCAAAAGTATGAGCTAAAAATCTGGACAGTTGAGAGGTATGGGATAAGGTGAGGGGCTCGAACTATGGAGCTTGAAGTTTGTCGAGTGGCCAAGGATGAACCCAAGGGTCAGATCAGAGTTACATCAGTTGAAGGATGAAAACAAACAAGCTAGATACAGAGTTATGGTGAGTACATAACTTATTATTTTTTCTATTCTGAAAAGAGACAAACTGATGTATTGGAGGTGTTTCCTTTAAAGGGATAAGATCTTAAAAGCCCCCAGAATGAAGTTTCCATCTGTGTGCGTCTGTCTTGATCCTCTTTAGCTTGTCTGTTTTGCTCTGACTGAACGTATGAAGCCTGACTGTTCAGATAGACTTGAATTGCTATGTCCCAGACTAGCTTGCAACGAAAGTAAGATTTGCTGTCCCCTTGTTTGTGCCACATTGCAGTGGTATTGCCTGTGTACAGTAGCAGGGGGACTTCAAAGTATTGTCCTTGGATACTGTACTGTTGACATGGTTTATGCACTTGGTAGCTCACTGAGAAGAAACGCAAGTTTGAGACCATTCAAAACCAGTAGTGGTTCCTGTTCAGCCATTTGTACTTTAGTATCAGCAGACACCATTTCTTCAGTCTTGTAAATTGCTTTCAACTCTGTCCATAATGGAACTGAGGAACAGATCAACTTCATCATCCATCAGCAAGTTTTACTACCTCGTCAGTCATGCCCCTCCAAATATTGGAGCTCATAATCTGTAACCTCTGTTACCATATCAGATTTTGCATTAGGCGTAAAATTCTGTATGTGCAACTCTGGCTGCTGCCTTTCTGCCTCTTAATATATATTTATCCCCAATCTGACAATCCCCTATCTTCATTTGCAAAGATTAGGGGAATTTCTTGGTGCCCTTTTTTACGTTTTTCATAATCAGTTTAAATGCTACCTGGAGCCTACCCTGAAAATAAGGTATACATATCTCACTTGCTCAACAAAACTTCCATATGTTAATCTCATACTTTTGAATCCATATTGTCCAGAAATTTCCATAGTTTTTATTCTGTCAAGCTTTATAGTGGATGTCTTTGTGGGTAGTAGACAACACAAATGTTTCTTAGCTTGCATTCTTTATAAGAGCATTTAAAGGTCATAAGTTGCTTAATATGTTTATTGACTAAAAGTACCTAATGTTTGCCATGTTATAACCAAATTCTATAATGGTGCCTTTGGTCTACCATTTCCACCAGCTTTGGGTAGTGCAGCATTTTTTATGTGAAATCTTGAATGTACTATAAATAGAGTTGAAAAGATATGTGATTGTATTACATCCTGTGAAGCTTGTTTAACCGAACTGTATATGCCAATTGTGAAATGTTTTGAATCTTCAATACTTTTTATTAAATGCAATATAAAAATGTTGGAGGATTTCTTTTTACTATAATTGGCAGCTTTGTGTAGCCAGAAGGTATTGTTGCATTTTTCAGTGGTTTATATTTTATCTAGCTAAAGGGAGGTATGACAAAGCTGTTCTGCCTTATTGGCAACATTCTGTTGCATTTCAGTTCATGGGACCATTTGTCAGCAGTATCGCATACTACTCCTGTTTTGAAAGTAGTTTGGGGCAGGAGTTTGGTAGGCCATCACATTGTGCTCCTCTGTCTCTATACTATATTGTATAATGAGAACTTGATACTTGGAGAATGCAGAATGTTGCTAAAAAGGCAGCAGCTGATCAGATTTATTAAGAGTAGTACTTGTTTGGTTTCATTTAAATATTGTTTCAAACTTGACTGTTAACTGGAACTCTGTCCACTTTAACATAGACAGTGGTGTTGAAAGTTTTATCTTGACCTGCAGTTTTACTTTATTCCAAGTCACTACCCAAAAGTAATAGCATTCTGATTATTTTGCAGAATTGCTCATAACAATGGACAGGATCTTGAAGGCTAACTACAAGGAACTGTGCACACTGGAACTCAGTTGTAGATTTTTTTTTCTTATTTCTACTTTTTCTTATACATTTTATATTTCAGCGTTTCTATTCAGTGCAGTTTTAGTTCCACTCATTTAATTTATTACAATTTGTGTACATTTGTTTCTGTACTGGTGTGCTTAGCATTGTTAGTTTTATTTTCCTTTCCTAAATTTCTGAAAGTGTCAATTTTTCAAAATTTACAGCTGCCCAAACTCCAAAAAGATGATAGAGACTTGCCCAGGAAAAATAAAGAAATCTGTTAACAGGCGATGTATGCCTTTTAATTCCTATTTTTCATTTTTTCTCAATCTAATATTTTGTATATCTTTTACAAGTCTGGAGGTATTTAACTGTATTTACAGACTGCATGGCACAATCAGAATAGCTGGACTTCCTAGAATGCATTGTAGCAAGCAGTACCAGTTTTGTTACAATTAACCTCGCTGTTGACTAGTAGCAAAAGGCGGCTACTGTTAATTCCAATTAATACTTGATAATTTTTTAAATTTTATTTATTAGATGAGGGTATGTGGTAGGTTGCATGCTTTAATACATGTATTCCCTTTGCTTATTTTGTTTTTATTGCTGCTTTTTCTAGGAATTGGAGATTGTTACAAGAAGTTTCAAGGGGTCATACATTGCTAGGGCTAGATAGTCTTTTTCATCACAGTGCAGTGAGTGTTTTTTTTTTTTTTTTCTCACTCAGACAGCTGTTGTATTTTGTGGTCTTTCATTTTCAGATTTCTTATTTAGTTGTACTTTCTCCCCACAGAGATGCTCGTGTTGTTAAGGATATGACAACAGGAAAATCGAAGGGCTATGGCTTTGTATCATTTTTCAGTAAACTGGTAAGTTAACACAGTAGTGAATTAACAGTGGGTATAGTAGCTCATTTCTATACTTAATTGGGGGTATTTAACTGTAAATTGAGTCCATCTCAAGATGAACTGAAAATGCAAGTGATCCAAGAATATTTGTTTGAAAATACAGAGCATAATCAAGAGAGAAAATAGCTGAATGAAATTACTACTAAGTGCATCTAGTCTTGACAGAGAGAGTTCCGTAGTGTAGAACACTGGTACTGCAACAGTTGTATTAGTTACATAAGCTGTTCTTAATAATTAACTTTCCATTTGTTGAGGCAGCATGTCATCTTCTGTGTGAATTAGTGTGTTATCTATTAGGTTCTAGGAGTTGGTCATCTAGTTGTGCCTTTTGCAGAAGGCTATTTTCATTATGCTTTCGAGTTTGGTAGTAGGTCCTGTGTTTGTTACGTTGCTTGCTCAGAAGGCTGTGGTTTAAATGTAATATACTTTTTAAAAAAAACATTCTGTTAAGTTATCTTGTGATATAATAAATTCTTTCACAGAGAATATTTGTGACTTAAGTTTGAATCTTTAATGTTAATAGATGGTGTTTCCGTTGTGCATACTTGCAGCCATTGTCACTCATTTAGTTGCTGAAGAAAAAGCCTCAGTGAATTTAGGCAGTTTTATCTCCTGTTTGAAGGAGTAGTGTGTACTGAGATTATCTCATCCTTGGTGCTTGTAGCTTGCATCTGTTGCTGTTTTTCTGAAATGCTTGGTTCTAATGAAGTCTGTTTCTTGGCTGAAATGGAATAATTTTAGAGCCTTTTGATGAGTCAGGTCAGAGGCATAGCAAGAAATGGGATGTGCCAGGCTTGCTGCTATAAGCATCCAGTCTGTCTCTGAAGGTATAGCTACAATACTGGCAAGGCATTTCATAGAATCAGTCAGTTATCAGGCCACGCTTCCCAATTAAACTGTTTGTGATCGGAGATTCTTAAATGCCAATTAGTGGTGGTTCTTCCCCCACTTTTCATTCTTGAAGTAGTTTTTGCTGCTACCTGTACTCTGTACAGGGTGGGGTGCAGGAAGAGATATTATGCAAGGCACTTGTCTTTACTACAGCTCTGCGTTAGCTAACAAGTTTAATTTAGAAGGCAGATAAGAGAAATGTGCCTGTAATGCAGTAAAAGTTTGGGGGAGTGCCGTTGAAATATGTAGAATTCATTAAAACTTCTCTATAAGACCTCTAATCAGATTGTGGTCTTATTTTATTAATTCTGTTTTTCTGTAAGTCAGTATATATGCCACCAGGGAAACCATTGTCATGCTCTAGATTTATTTGTACATTTAATAGCCAAGCAATACCTGATAGTGTGGGATAGCTTTAGGGAGTAAATTGATTTCGTAGAGCTGTTCTAAGGCCTGATGTCACAGTACCAAGGCAGGTGAACCAAACAGGGAATAGTTAGACAAATGTCAGGGAAGCATGTGCCCTTTGGGATCAAACTGGAGTCCCAAAGGGCATGATAGAATATCTCTGCAATGTGTTATATTTAGGGGAGGGCTTGCTGTCAGTTCAGACTGGCTTGTGATGGCTTTGGACCAGAAGCTGCATCTGTAGACATCCTGTGTTCCTTCTGTTTGGAATTCTGACAGACAAGTTCAGAATATTGCTCCCAGTCTTTACAGACAGAAGTTGGGCGCTGGTATATTCCACAGATGTGAAGTCCCAGATATGAACTTATTTGTCTTCAGTCACGACCACGTATTTGAGAAGATTTATTCAAGGTACCTCTGCAAGGCAGCCTGTGTGGTGAATGCATTCTCAGTCCGTCAGGAAGGAGGCTGCTCTACACACTTCCTTCCCTTACACTTTTTCACCTCCATGCTCAGTAAAAAGGAACTGGTAAATCTCCTATTGATGGGATGAAATAGGATACAGTCTTTCTTTAAGGATCTGATCCAGCAGCTATAAATTCTCAGACCTTCAGCTCCTTCCAGACTCCCACAGTGCATCTGTCCTGTATTTTACCTGAGATTGCATTTGCTGCTCTAAAAGAGGGATGTGATTCAAGAGCTCAGCATAGTGTTTTGGTATTTTAAAGATTAATGTTTCAAATTTTTTTGTTAGCTTTTCTGTTTCACTGGTCTGTCCTCACAGGAATTATTCAGTTGACTTATTAGCTCTGTGTAATAGTTTAGTAGTGCAAATATCTTAATTCTCATTGCCGTTTTCTGCTAATATGGCTAGTTCTTTGTATTTATTCTTTACTGGGTTTTAAGGTTGTTTCTAAATCTTTTATATATAATTAATTTTGTTTATAGTAGATAGTGCTTATGCTACATATTATGGGCAAAGGCTTATAAATATGTGCTAGATGCAGCCACAAGATTCTGCCCCAGAGCTCCCACTATTTCTCTGTTGTGTGCCAGGGGCTAGAACACTTTTTGGCGGCTTGCAATGTATGCACTTGCTTTGGCCCACACTCCTTGCTAGAATGTACAACTAAACTAATACTGAAGGGACTTCTTCCCCCTGAGCATGATACAACAGGAAAAAGGATAAAAAACGGTGGCAGAGGTCTGAGAAACAAAAAGAAGAGAGACTGAGGACCGCAATGCCAGTTCTGCACAGACATTTTCTCAACCAGAATATCTGCATCTAGCTCTGGTATCGCCTGCAGTACATGCCAGACCCTTCCTTAACGGTGACTAGTAATTTCAGACAGGTTCTCTAAGAAAAGGAAAGTGGCCATTCATAGGACAGAGAACTTTCCAGATTGCCCATTTCCTGCTTCCCTCATTTTCCCTTAGGTCTGCTAGGTTCTTCCACAGCATTGTCATTAGCAGATCAGATTGGCTCACATTCCCCTGTGCCAGCTACTGTCCCAGTTCCACTTTAAACGCCAGGGCCTTAGAGTTCATTGTTTTGTCTAGAGTATGTAATACCAGCACCGACTGACTTGGGTGCCCTGTTGCCAACATCGTTGCGTCCGACTTGCTCAACACCAAGACCCTGTGAGTCTAGGGAGTTTCAGAGCATGACCCTCTGTTGGATCTTAAGTGCCATCTTGATTTGCATTATTTGTGCATTTTTTGGTGTTGTCTTCTGCACTCAAGATGGTCTAACTTCTTTGCAGCATCCATCTGTCTTTAGCATTGGTGGCCCTGTCCTCAGTTCCATTGGCACCCACTTTAGTGGGGTCCTGTAGCAGTGGCTTGGAGGTCTCTGATGCCATCTGGCTCAGGATTGGCTTTTAAGGTTATTGAGAGGGTGGTTGCTTCCTCGTCTCAAATGTATAGTAGCACTGACACCTGCTCCAGCCCTTGACGCTGTGTAAGTCTGTACCTCATACTTCTAGATATCCTTCTCCAAGGACAGAGCAGATCTGAAGGCCTTGTTTGCCTATGGATGCTCAGATGGTCTTGGGGGCAGGAATCATACATGTAAAATGAGGCACATCAAACCCCCCCCCCCCCACCCCCATGGAGTCCCTCACATTTGACACTGGTTTGGATGAAAGGAAGGATTCTCCACAGTCCCACTGCAGAAAATGTCAGATTTGGCAAAATACTTTAACTGATGCACCAGAGGTGCTTTTGGCCTTCTGACCCCCACCTAATGACATGGTGTTTGAAGCATTCAGGTCTGCATTTTCTGCCTCCTTGGTGGCAGCACTGATTGACTGCATGCTAGTGAGGAGGGTATGGGAGAAACCCAATTCCATTAAAAAAAACAGGCAAAATTATTTATCCCCAAAGGTCGGGCAGCTTTGGAGTGAGGTCTTTCTGGTAGACTCTACATTATTGTAGTGACAACCACATGCAGATGGTTTTCTGAAGATAGTAGCTGTTCATCTGTCAGTGATAGGCAGTTGGCAGGACTTGGGGGGTGGTGATAGCCTCAGGCATTGTAGCTCATAGAACATTAAATTACTTGTGAACCACTTCCTAAGAGATTGCTGAATAGGCATTGGACTTGAAGGTGGCCACTGTAGTCTAAACATGCCAAAGCTCATTTGGTCACACTGCTCTTTCCAATCTCTTCAGGAGTCTGCTGCATAGTGCAGCTGATTGAAATACCCAGGGCTGTGAGAACAGTCATAAGAGTGAGACCACATACTTAACTCTCACTTTTTGCTTTTGCAGACAACTTTAAAGCGCCCTTTTTCTAAACCCCTATGATGGATTCTCACTGTTTGGACTTGAAGAAAAAGTTGCAGAAGACAGACTAGCTGTGATTCTGGAAGTCCCTATTCCTATCTTTTGCTTTAGCCACATAACTCAGAACATTATTCAGAGTCAGCCCCTTCCAACAGATGCCACCCAGGGCAGAGGCAGTCTATAAAACCACAGACTGAGTTCCATTATGTGGGGAAACTGTGTCTTGCAAAGCTATCTCAATTGCTCCCTTTGGAGGCAGTCAGGGGCCTGTTATTTTTTTCATTCAGGTCCATAGACTTCCATCATGCAAGACAAATGGGCAAGATGAATATCCCAAAACTGTACCATAACCTTTTCCTCTTCTCCAAATCAGCAGCTTTTCCCCATCCACAAACAGTACAGTGTGGCAGAGAGAAGTCTCGCCAAACCCGAAAGTAATTTTTTTTTTTTTTGGGGGGGTCTATTCCAAATTCTTCATAGTTCCAATGAAAACCAAGGACCTCAAACCAGTTTTAGATCTTGAAGGTGTAAGTCAGGGTTTTCATCTGCTGACGTCTGGCTGCAGTACCAAGTTTTACCTTCCCAAGGGTGTACAATGTGATGCATGACCTCCGCTCTTATGCATCTGGTTACATAGGTGGAGATATCCGCAAGATTCTAAAAGACTATCTCACTGTCAGCCCGAATGCAGGACGTACATCCATCGGACTGATCTATGCTAGGTTGTTGGTACCATTGCTTTTCTTAATTTTCCAGGTAAATGCTCTGTTGAGAAGCCTTTCTGTTTTTGTATGCTGGACTCTGAGAAAATTTTTGTTTAAGTGGGAAAGCAGTAGGCAATTCTGTACAAGGACTTGCACACTAAGTAACTTTTGTTTAGGCCCGGAACATGACCACAGGTCCTGTTCTGTCTGCCAGTTCATTCCAAAAACCTTTAAGTTGAGGCTTTCCTCCCTTAACATGCTTCTTGAAACACAGCATCTAAAACATGTGGCTGAAACAAAGATGGCAGAAATCAGCAGCACCCAACGTCACTCTTTCTCCAAAGGAGAAATTCAGAGACCCTGAGACAATTCATAGTCTTAACATTTCTGAGTCTGATATACCCGCTGAGGTTGCAGAACCCACGGTACACCAGGTATCCTCTCAGATGCCCACTACTAAGACCATGTTGTAGACCAGTATGGCTCCTGGTCTGCAATGGATGATGGATACCTTGAAGAACCTAATTTAATTTCAGAGGGGTCCCACGGACTCTTCCTCAAATCTGGAAGAGAAGAGTTTCCAGGTGGAAAGAATGCCAAGGGTCTGAACCTCTGAGACTTGTTCAAGTGGACATCGCACCTAAAAAGAAAAAAAAAAAAAAAGCAATGTCCCTACCCTTCTCAAAAGGAAAAAAAAAAATGAATCAGTTTCTTCTCTTAGCTTATATTAAGCTATATCATTGCCTTGCCCACCTCCTTTTGTGACCCCAGCACCAGGCAGGCCACACACAAGCATAGACCCAAGATCTTTAGGCAGAACAGAACAAGATGTAGGTGCTGGTGGTTCCTATGGTCTCACTCCTTCTCTCATTGAGTCTCTTTGACTGGAAATTCCCTTTCTCCAGATTCTTCCATTGAAGAGGCCTGTTTTGGAGAAACTATTTTAAACCTACTGAGACACTTCAATCAGAGCAGATCTATGATGTACAACGGAGATGCTATAGCCTTCTGGACACTGACCACTTCTACAGTCCCTCCCTCCCTCCTCTTCTACCACACCAGGCTTACCCAGTCAGCATCTTCAGCTTCTGATTCTCAACCACCAACACCTAAAAGACCAGACAGGTTCTATAAGATACCCAATTACCTTAAATATCTGTATAAGAATCCTGTGACTGACCCTGCTGCAGTTTTTTCATCTGCTAAGCCATCTAAGCTGCTCCTCAGTGTGCTAACCACCCTTCCCACTGACAATATGATAGGTCTTATGGGTAGGGGGAGAAAATTGGTCTACAGCTCTTCCACCTTACTTTTCAGAGTTAACTGCCAAACTCATGACTCGCGTATTTGCTCCCTGTACTGCAGTTTTTGCAGAAGGTTGTCTGACTCTCATTCGGCAGATAAGCATCAAGTGTAGACTTTACTGTCTCAAGCTAAAGAAATAGCTAGACAGCATAAAATGCAGTTATGCTGTCTGTGGATGCCACCTCCAAGGCTGCTGCCATGGGCTCAGTCATCAGACTATAGACATGGCTGCGCAGTCGACCAGTCCGAGGAATTAAATTTAAAAATACTAGATTCACCCTTAGACAAAGCTCTCTTGTTTGGTTCACTGGCTGCTAGTCTCTTTATAGCTCTTCAAGAGCAAGGCAAGACTATGAAAGACTGTAGACATTTTTTTTCTTTCTACATTCCCTAGGTACCACAGAAACTACCCAGCCAAGTCTTGTCTCTTTTAGAGGGATCCTAGGTTCACTCAAAGAAAAACACCCAAGAAAAAGATTTCAAGACAAACCACATAGGGAACCTACTTCGGGAGGGCATTCTTTTGGAAGCACAAATTTGACACTACCTTCCCAACTACTCTCCTCCTCTGTCTCCTTGTTAGGAAATGGTAAATAGATACATGGGCTCTGATGATCAAAGGCTGTTCCATGTCTTGGAAAGCCATTCTGTCTCGAAAAGACATGCCTCTTCTACCTTTCAATTAGCTTCAGTTGCTTGTTATTCAGGACTTGGATCAGGTCTCCATAGAGTGCCAATATCCTTCATAGGAGAAGGTTTCTGTTCCAGAATCTTTCTAGTATGAAGAAAGGACAGTGGAGATCCATTCTGGATCTGTGTCTTCTAAACTCTTTTCTGAAAAGTTCCTACTTTGAAAATGCTCTCTTCAGTCTCCTGTCTTTCAATTCTTTCCCACTCTTTTCTTGTATCACTAGACCTAGAGGATGCCTACCGTCATATTCCCGTTCAACCCTCTTTCAGGAAGTTCTTCAGATTTTTCTGTAGTTTATCACATTTTCAGTTTACTGCTATGGACTTTCTACAGCACCAAGACTTTCTACAAAGTGTCTAGTGGTGGCTTACTGCAGACAGGGAATTCAAATTTTCCCTTACTTTGACCTATTGATTGCATGTTAATCTCTTGGCAGTACTGGAATTCAGTCAGTTTCAAAAAATCCCATCTCTCACCCATTAAGGACCCAATTATTTTTTGGGGTTGCAGATTAAACTCCTATGAAATGCAAGCATTTCTTCCTGAGGAAAAAGGTTCACAGTCTGGCCAGCTTCTTCCAACATCTCTACTCCGTGTCACACTGCACATTAAGAGAGATCCTCAGGGCTTTGGGTTTCATAGCAGCCACCTTCCCAATGCTTCCTGCGGCTAGACTACATGTGAGGAAAATTCAGTGGTACCTGTAATCTGTGGGGTCCCAACAGTCACACCCCCTACATATCCTGATCCCCTTTCTAGCTTGCCTCAAAAAGGAGCTGCTTTGAGAGAAGCTAGTCGCTCTGAACCCGGGTCTTCCTTTCACTCCAGCCCCACCCAGCTAAGTTCTTCACACAGATGCCTTGCACAGGATTTCAGAGTGCAGGGGAAAGCTAGCTTCTCTTCTAAAGGAGCATGTCAACCAGACCGAAATGAGAGCTCTTTTGCAAGCTCTGCACATCTTTTCCCACCTATGGAAACTGCACCCATGATGTACACAGACAACACAGATGTGTAGTATTTAAACAAGCAGGAACACAAGATCTTACTCACTGAGCAGACTAGCACAGGAGGCATGGCATCTAGCCACACACAAACATGACCTTGACAGCTGCATACATTCTCTCCCAGGCGAATGTGCTGGAAGACTCATTAAGCAGGTCCCTGGAAGACCCTCGTGAGTAGACCCTGAACAGACGAGTCTTCAAAACTAACTGGCATTAGTGGGTACACTGCTAGTAGACCACCTTGGTTTCCTCAGAAAATGTCCAGCTTCCTCTGTTCTGCACTAGGATCCCTTCTGTCTTAGCCTGGAGGACAGGGAGGTTCCACTGTGCCTCAAGTCTTTTGTCACTGCCTCCACAAATCCTTCTAAAAGCTCAGAATTTCCATTTCAGGCCCCCTACTGGCTAAGACAACATTGGTTTCCCCTCCTACTCCACCTCTCCAAGGGCAGCTACTGGAAGATAATGTTGAACCCAGACCTGGTCACTCCTCAAGGTAGTGTTCTCCATCCCGGGTAAGCCTCTCTGGCTCACTCTTTAGATGATAGGGTTCCGATCCCTAAAAAGTATTTTATGTCGGAGGTCATTCAGCTTTTGCAGGAAGCCTACTACCAGAAAATCTTACACAAATGGAAAATATTTTCTATTCGTTGCCACAAACAGGATCCACTCTTATCAGAGGTTCCCACTCTATTTCAGTATCTCTGCTAACTTTTGCAGTCTGGTTCAGCCTGCTCTTCCATTAAAGGGCATCTGACTGCCATCAATGCCTGCCTATTGACTGTCCCCTAATGTCCAGGATGGAGGTCAAATTTTTCTTGAGGGGGCCTTACATCTTAAACCACCAAGAAAACCAATTTCTACTCCCTAAGATTTCAGCTTTGTGTTGGAAAAATTTACGTTCAGCCTTTTGAGCCTGCAGCATCTGCCGCTCTAAAATTCTGCACCTGGAAAGTTGTCCTGTTGGATTTTACATCTACTCTGTGTCTGAACTTCAGGTGCTCACGGCTATTTACCTTTTCTCATTTTCCACAGGGATAAGGTGAGACTTGGGCCTGAAAGAAGGATTGACCCTAAGGTGGTGAATGAATTGTTCCTTAGGCTATTCATTTGCCTTCCTTTTTTCTCAATCCCCAGAACAGGAGGGATTGGGGGGGGGGGGTTCTACACACACTACACATTCACAAGCAGCTGAAGTTTTACTTGGACAAACCAATTATCAAAAACTAATTGAGGATCATAGTGTTAGTGCTGCAGTCATCACACTTGAGTTATCTGTGTGGACCTATTCCCTCCCGCCCCCACTACCTCTACATTTATAGTAATCATAGCCACACCCACAGCTCACCCTCACATCACCTCCACTAATCACAGCTCCTCAAGTCATATCACATTAAACCACACCAACTTGCTCCACACAAAATACTCCCAATCACTCTCATTCCCACTAGGCATTTTTTGCATCACCCACACTACTTCCCCATCCACATATAGTGCAACCCTATAATTCCTATTCAGACCCCCCCACCTAGAAACAACATAAACTTTATAACCATGACTATCACACAACTAAATCTAGTCTGTCTTCTCATAATTCTTTACAACACTACAAGTTATCACTCTAGCAATATCCCTAAACTTAGTAGCACAACACTGCATTATGCACTCTCATACACAGACACCACACACTATAATAATATCTGCCCACACTTATTCAAGAACTACATAACGGACCAATTCAGAACTAAACACATATGCTCTCATTCCTACTCCAAAAAAACAATACTTTCTCACACTCCTCACCAAACTCCAACATCTGTATAACCATTTTAACTCCAGGCTCACCATAAGTGGGGATATCCACCCCAACCCAGGCCCAAATCCATCCTGTCCAACACAAACTGCTCAAACACAGATGTCAGAACATAACACCCCCACTTTCTTCATCCCTGGGCAAGTCAACAACAGCAGCAAAACCAACCATCTTTTAATGCTAAATATTAATATTAGAAGTATCAAAAATAAAATACCTGAACTCCAGGCCACAATAGCACACTACTCCCCAGACATAGTTGCTTTAACAGAAACCTGGCTAAATAAAAACATAGCTAACTCAGAAGTTCTCCCTACCGGCTACTATATCATTAGACAAGACAGACCACATCGTAAAGGGGGTGGAACTGCCTACTCTATAAGTCCAACTTAACTGTCCGTCAATTACCAAACTCCTACCCCTCCCCCAATAATTGGGACATACTTATCTCACAACTTCAACTTCACCCTAAAAAGGTCATCACCACAATTGTGATCTATATTCCACCTGGTAATACACCTGCTAGCCTTGAAGACTTCTTATCCTGGTGTTCTTCCACATACTCACAAGAAACCCTTATTCTGGGGGACTTCAACCTAGATTGGTTCACCTGTATATCAGAACCACCAAGTAATCTAATAAATCTCCATGGCTACCAGCAGCTAGTCCAAATTCCAACTAGGTGTGATAAAAATCTAAAAGGGAATCCATCCTTGACTGGGTCCTAACTAGCAATCCCACATTGTACCCTCACACAGGCAGTCTCCCAGACACCTTAAGTGACCACAACATAATATACTTTATGCGTAGTAGAACAAGCATATGCAAAACCACTAACTATATATCCACTAGAAACACAAAAAAATTCTCTCCTGAGGTCCTCAACACTTTACTGTGTAACTGTGACTGGACCCCCCTAAAAACCCTCCCACTTGACCAGGCTGTAGCATATTTCAACAAAACATTTCTACAACACCTAGACACTGTCGCTCCATTGCACAAAATCAAGGTTAGAACCTCTACAAACCCCTGGCTCAGTAAAGAAACCAAACAAATCCTCAAGTCCAGAGACACTGCCTGGCGTTACTATCAAAAAACAAAGAAACACAAAGCCTAACTAAGTACCAAGAACTGCGCAACCATGCAAAAAAATGCATTAGGCTGGACAAAAAATCGTACTACACAACATTACAAACTAAATACCAACACAATCCGCAAAAAATTTGGCAAAATGTAAACCAGCTACTAAAATCCACCCAAAAGGCTACCCCCAAACCAACCACCCCTGACACTAAAGTTCCCATCAAAACAATTCAACTCCCACTTTGTGAACTCAATTCTATCCTTAGTATCACAGGACAGTTCCTTCCTCACTATCCCCCCAACACAAATAACTCTAATACTAGCTTTACCCTCAAAACAGTTTCCACCACTTCAATCAAAAGCATGCTCTCCAAACTAAAAACCTCATCAACAGCAGCCGACCTACTCCCCAGCTATTTCTTGAAACTTACAGCAGATGCTATTGCTATCCCAATCTCCACTCTCATAAACAGATAAATTGTTGAAAACTATGTGCCCAAACTCTGGAAAATATCCTATGTTACACCCATACATAAAGGCGGGACCTCCACTGAACTTAATAACTACAGACCCATTGCTTTACTCTCCCCCCTGGCCAAAATCCTAGAAAAATGCATCCATACCCAGATGCTAAACTATCTCCTAGACTGCAACATCCTGTCACCTACTCAGCATGGTTTCAGACCTGCCCATAGTACCACTACAGCTCTCCTCTGCTTCACAGACGACACAGTAAACCGTCTCAAAAATGAAGGCCTGCAAGTGTCAACTCTTTTTGGATATGTCCAAAGCATTTGACACAGTCTCACACCAAATCCTGCTAAACAAACTAAACCAATATCATCTATCTAATTCCACTCTTACCTGGTTCCAAAGCTACTTAACTGACAGGTACCAAGCTGTGAAATGGGAAAATTCTTTCTCTCCTCAGCTGCCCATAACTATAGGAGTCCCACAGGGTTCTATCTTAGGACCACTACTATTCACGGTCTTCACAAATGACCTCCACACCTCCACACAGCATGCATCTATAATTCAGTATGCAGATGACACTACCTTAATCTGTGCTGCACAAAACATTCCCACCCTCCTGCAAACAACTCAACTAGCATTCTCTGATGTTGAAAACTACCTTACCAAAGCCCAACTTATCCTCAATCCAAAGAAAACTCAGCTTATGATTATAACCAGTTCTAACAAAAACACTAAGTCAATTTACTATCTACTCCACAAATGTTACTCCAATTGCTCCAGTGCCACAGGCTAAGCTATTGGGAATAACCATAGACTCCCACCTAAAATTTGATAGTCATCTGAACTTGACTATTAAAAAAGTACATGCCAAACTGGGGTCACTCTACCATATCAAACCATTTCTTACCAACAACACAAGATCAGCCATTGCTCGCTCCCAACTTCTATCCACCCTACTCTATGCATCTCCCATTCTGACTAATCTCAACAAAACTGAACTAAGCAAAATGGAAGCTTGCTATAACAGAATTGCCCGTTTTGCTGCAATTTGCTCATATAGAACTCATCATTGTACTGCTTTGAGACAGCTCCACTGGCTTGAACTGCCCAACCTCCTAACCTACAATCAGCTCTGCCTCTGTCATTCTATCTATTACCTCCCCAATAAGTGTCCTGCCCTCAAAAACCTAGTAAACATCACTCAGCCAAAAGGCCTCTTAGATCATCAAGCAAACTACTACTAGAAGTCACCAACAGCTACAATAGCTTTGGAGATGCACTATATAGTAGTTCGGTGGCTAAAAAATGGAACTCTGTCCCTACTAGCATTCAAAACACATTATCCAAAGCCTCCTTTAAAGACCTCATCAGGCAACATCTCAAGCAAAGTTGGCAGTGCCATGATTGCTCCCCAGGCTTGTGAAAGCGGATAACATATGCATACTAAATCTAGAGCAGTTTATAATAGTTTTTCAATCTTACTCACAAACACTGGCTAATCTACAATGTATGTACTGTACCTGTGTACTATGTATGTATTCTACCTACATTCCAAAGTTCAGCTGTACACCACAAATCTATAACTTACCTTAATATCTTTTTTGATTGTTCTCTCCACTGTAACTGTTTGTGCCGCATGCCACTGTAAAAACATGTCTCTTGTAATTTGTGTGTATACTGATTGTCTAAATAACTAAATGTGTCTGTAATTTTTCTTTGTGGAGTTTTTCTCCCCGGGCCTCTGCTGAAAAAGGGCCTTTTCGGCTTAGTCAGACACCCCCGGTTAACAAATGTAAAATAAAAAATAAAATAAATCTGCCGTCAGGCGGTCACGCAGTTGGCCCGAGTTCCAAAGTCTTGGTCCGGCGTCTGTTGCTGTCACGTCTTCCCTGATGTCAGTGCGACAGGGGTATAAAAGAGGCAGCCGACACCATTTTCTCCAGTCTTTCTTGCCGTGCGGTGCCCGAAGCAGAAGCAGTTCGCAAGTGCCGGTCGGCAGATTCCTGAGATTTTCAAATCGAATTTCAGACCGAAGGCTTCAATAAAGCTAAGTACACCATTGGGGGACCTTTTCTTGCCTCAGTCCGATGTCAGAAAAAGTTAATTGCATTTCTTGTGGGAAGCAGATACCTCATAAGGATTTTCATTCTTATTGTTTCCCTTGCCTAGGCCCAGACCACGACGTCACAGGTTGTCGGTTTTGTGCTAGGTTTAACAAACTATTAAACGTATGTTTGATTTTGCCCGACATTATTTTGGTAGAAAATTTAATTATACCATGCCATCGAAGCAACCGACGACCAGGATGCATAAAAAGTGCAAAGATAAGGACAGGCAGCCGAGACCCAAATCAGACACCGAGGCCTCTGCTAGGCCAGTCGCCGGTTCTCCGGTTTTCAGTGAGGTGCCTACGCAGCCCTTGACAACTGCTGATTTAGAACCCCAGCCTGCATCCGACTCCCAAGCGGAGATTGCCGGGCCTCCAGAGCCTTCATCTTTAGACCCTTCCGACTCCATGGCTGAAGAGGATTCCTGTGCAGTTGAAAGGCCGTCATTTGCTGAAGGTGTCTTCAGACCGACTACACTTACTATTAAATCCTATGCAAAACTGAAAACTCCATTAAAAGTAAGGAAGCCTGTACAGCAGTCTCCAGTGCAAGGTCCCATGCCTAAGAAACAGATGGTTAAGATGGCCGAAGACTTAATTTCCCATCCCCCACCTGACAAAAGGCCTAGACAGGAGGAGGACTACGCTTCCACTGACCAGGTTTCCATTTCCTCAGATTATTCTGAGGAACAGGAGTACTCTTTTCCCCCTTATGAAGACTCTGATGCTGAAGAGTCTATTCCTTCATCTCCCCCAGAAGACTACTCTTTTGGGGAAACTTTACATACCATGCGGGAACATTTCCACTGGGAAGGCCAGGAATACTCTGATTCTAAGAAAAGGCTCCGAGAATTCCTCTTACTACCCCAGCACAGACCCCTTGCTATTCCACTTGTGTTAGACATTGTGGATGATGTTTATTCAGAATCTAGCCTTAACCCAGATTTATTACCTCCTGCACCAGCCAAACCAGACAGATACTACAGAGTCCCTGACTCACATAAATTCCTATATAAAAGCCCTGTTGCTGACCCAGAAACCATTTCCCAGGGTCCCAAAGGGGTTAAGGCCTCTATTGCTAAAAATCCTGTACCGTCTGAAAGGGATTCTAGAGCACTAGACAGATGAGGAAAGAAAGTATATACCTCAGCTACTGTAGCTATGAGGGCCTTAAATTGCCAGTTTCACATGCTGAAATATCAACAATATTTGATGTCTCAAAACAAAAAATGAGCACACATACAGAGCAGCCTGATTACAAGGAAATGCAAGATTTGTTGCATGCAGCAGAACAAGTGGTAAAATATACTTTGCAATGTGGATTTGATTCATTGGAAGCTTCTTGCAGAGCAGTTGTAACCGGGTCTGTCATTTGTAGGCATGCTTGGTTAAAAGAACAAACTTTACCTGATCATGTTAAAGCAAAGTTATTGGATGCACCCTTACAGCAGGATGTTTTATTTGGTGTGAAAGCAGAAGAGGTTTTAAAGAAAGTAGAGGATAAGGCAAAATCTATGCAGACGGTCAAGGATTTTTTTTACAGGTTCAACCCCCTCGTTTCAGCAGAAATTGGCCAAACAAAAACTGGTCCTTTCCAACTTCTGACAGACCACAGAGGGGCAAATACAGACGCCTAAGGGGCAGAGGTCAGCCACAAGGCTCTTACAAGCCACGACAATGGGGTGCCACAACCCAGAAAGGAGATGACAGGTCTCAAACTTTCAGAAGACAATCACAATGACTTACCCCTCAGACTGCCAAGCAAATCACTCTTGGCAGCTCACTTTCACACTTTACCAAGGATAAAAGGAATGCCAAACCTGCCATCAAATCAATGGGCAGAGGCTCAAAGACAAATTACAGTACTCATGGACATGAGAGCCATTCAACAGGTTCCTACACAGGAGCAAGGACAAGGATTTTACTCAAGACTCTTTCTGGTTCCCCGAAAGGACAAAGCCTGGAGACCCATTCTGGACCTTTCAGTTCTAAACACATACCTGGAAGTACCCAAATTCAAGATGCTCACACTACAGCAACTTCTTCCCATGCTGGGCAAGAAGGCTTTGCTAGTAACGTTGGACCTCAAGGAAGCATACCTGCATGTCCCTATCAGACAAAATTGCATAAGATACCTCCGATTTATAGCGGGTACAACTCTACCAATTCTCTGCACTGCCCTTTGGCTTATCTACTATGCCCAGGGTCTTCACAAAATGCCTGGCACCAGTAATTGCATACTGCAGACAGAGGAATCCAAATATATCTATACCTGGACGACTGCCTTATTCAAGCAGACAGCAAGGACATTCTTTTAAAACATCTGGTGTTTGTAAAAAACCTACTAAGTTGCCTAGGGTACACAGTAAATGAAAAGAAGTCCAAACTAGTGCCTCACAAGGCATAATATTCCTGGGTGCCAGCTTAAATACAACGGCCCAGATGGCTTATCTCACGCCAGACAAGAAAGGACTTCTGACTCAATACTTCAAAATGATGGCAACAAAGACCCAACTCCCTGCAAGAAAAATTCTGCAGGCCTTGGGATTCATGGCATCTTGCATACTACTAATACCATATGCCAAACTGCATATGAGGAAATTACAATGGTACCTGAAAATCGTATGGACTCAACACAGCCACAGCTTGGAAACAATAATACCACTAATTCCCTACCTTCAGCAGGAGTTTCTATGGTGGGCTCAGGCATGTCACCTCAAGGGTCAGCCTTTCACCTTGCCCACAGCAAGGCAAACAATGACAGCAGATGCATCGGATTACACCTGGGGAGCACACATGGCAGGACAGTGTATGCAGGGCAAATGGTCTGCTGATCAAATGCATCTCCACATCAAAAAGAGATGCTAGCTGTAAAAATGCCCTAACAGCTTTCAAGGACCTCCTACATCCAGGACAACTTCTAATAAAGACGAACAACACAGTGATGTGGTACATAAACAAGGGGGCACACATTCCTACTCCCTATGCAGGCAAGCAATGACCTTGTGGAACATAGCACTGACCTACCAAGTTCAACTACAAGCACAATTCCTGCCAGGAAAGAAAAATACATTGGCAGACTAACTAAGCAGAAATATCATGGATCCTCACGAGTGGAAACTAGACCCACAAGTATTCACAATGATAACTCGAAAGTGGGGCAGCCCCGACACGGATCTCTTTGCCTCCCCCCCAAAACTACCAACTGCAAAAGTTTTGCACAAGGACATACCACACACTAGCTTGGAAAGTGGACGCCCTCTCATTCAGTTGGAAAACACTAACAGTGTATGCCTTTCCTCCACTGCCTCTTCTGGCAAAGGTGCTGCTAAAAGCCAGATTAGAGAGGCCACAAATGATACTTATTGCTCCAGACTGGCCACACCAACACTGGTGTCCAATATTGAGGAACATGGCTCAAGGCTCACCATGGATTTTACCTCAAATTCCTCACCTGCTGACTCTGCAAAACAATCATTCTACATAGCCAGCTCAAGACTTTAAATCTGGCTGCATGGCAGATTAAACAACCAGTCAACACTTCTCCCTACAGCTGTTATGGATGTCATTCTGGAGGCCAGGAGACCCAGCACCAGGTAAACCTACTCCGACAAATGGAAAAGATTCTGCGCCTGGAACCAGGCTAAGGGCCAAAATTCTCTTGTCCCAAATATTCCTCAGATTCTGCAATATTTAACTGAGTTGTTACACAAAGGCCTTTCCTTTTCATCTATAATGATCCATGCTTCAGCTATTTCATCTCATTACAACACGGATCCTCCTATTTTTCACATCCATTATTAAGACAGTACCTCAGAGGGCCTAAGAACATAAGACCGCCCCAAAGAGTACCAACACCAACTTGGTACCTCAATTTTGTTTTGGAAAAATTTATACTACCGCCCTTCGAGCCAGCTTTTTCAGCCGATTTAAAATTTTTATCATGGAAAACTGCCCTGCTGCTAGCAATAACTTCAGGACGAAGAGTCTCAGAGCTCTACAGGCCCTAATGGCAGTGGAGCCTTTCATCAAGACAGAGTCTCTTTACGAACTAACCCTTCCTTTATGCCAAAGGGTAGTATCCAGTGTGGCTCTAAACCAAACCATTCATTTACCCACCTTTTATCCAAACCCCCAAAATAAAGGGGAAAGGCTCCTACACTCTTTGGACATTCACAGGCAATTACGTTTGTACTTGGATAAAACAAAGGTTTTCAGAAAATCTGATCAGCTCTTTGTATCCTATGCTGCAGGATCTCAAGGAAAGCCTATGTCAAAACAGACCATTTCAAAATGGATAGGACATTGTATCCGTTTCTGCTACACACACCATGGGAAAACCTGTACCTTGTAACATTAGGCCTCATTCCACCAGGGCTACAGCAACATCAGCAGCCTTCCTCAGAGGGGTACCAACCAAGGATATTTTGGTAGCTGCAACTTGGAGTTCAGTGCACACCTTCACCAAGCACTACCACTTACCTCTATACTGAAAAGCCAGAGCTGGCATTGCCACTGCAGTTTGCAGGGCCTACTAACTTCTCCAAACCCTGTATAGTACCAACCGCCCAGCCTTAGCTTTGGGATTCAACCCAAGTGTGATGACTGCAGCAGTGTGAACACTCTAACATCTACATTTATGGTAGGTACAAAACTGTACTTTTCCTTCATGAATCCTAAGTTGGGCCAGCCAGTTTCAAAGAAAGCTATTGCATCCTGGATATCGAAGGACAATCCATTGTTTTCCTACCCAAAAACAGACACTACTCTGAGAGTAACCACCTCTTGTTCTTTTCCAAACGGGTGTTCATTCCAGGTCCATCTTGAAAGCTGTGCCAGGTCCTCTGCACTTCTTCACCAAACACTCCAAGATTGATATATTTTTTTTCAGATCCTGGGCTGCCTTTTCTAGGTCTGTCCTATCCAGATTCTTGGGCAGCACATCTTCCCATTAACCCACCTGCCGTTTCCCTACCTCCTTCAGCCCTGAGAGTCACCCATATGTTAAGAATACTGCAACAGTAATTTCACTGAGGTCATAGTACAAGGGTGCAAGAACTTACCATAACAGTAGATGTATTACTGATCACTGTTGAAGTATTCCTTCCCAGCTACTTTTCCTTTGTCTTTAACATAGCTCACAAATGAAAGGAAAAGCAACCACCTAATTCCTGTTTTGAAAGGAGCTTACCTGTTCGAGCTACGCCCATCCTAACTGACCAGTCTCCTTTCTGTCTTTGGAGCTGCTGGCTTGGACATGGTCTGAGGAAGTCGTGCATATGTTCGTCTATGTACCCTTAAGGGTAATCTGCATGTATCCCATGAGCCTTTATTACAGGAGGTTTAATGTATCACAGTGAAAAAACTAGCTTGGCTAGGCTTTTGTAATTGTTACTAATTGGTTTGTCTGTGTGACATGACGTCATTATTCTTTGGATGTTAGTTGAGATGTTCTGTAGATAGCCTTATGGATGTTCCTCGTGTTTCACTGTTGCAGTCCATCACCTGTGAGTTATCCCTGCTGTGGTAGCCCTCGGCTGGCCCGAATACCAGAGTCATTGTTTTTCTGTCATCTGCTTTCGTTTGTTGACTGACATCAGATAGTCAGTGCTATAAAGCAAGGCAGCCAATGCCATTACACTTGTCTTTCTTGCCGTGGAGCCCATAGCAGAAGCAGTTCGCAAGTGTATCGGTCGGCGACTACCAGAGCTCGAATTACAGCTGAAAACGTCTAAAGCTAAGTACCCTGTTGGGGGATCCTTTTTTTTTTTTCTTGCACTAACCGATGTCCGAAAAAGTTAACAATTGTCTCCCCTTTGGAAAGCAGATCCCACTCAGAGACTTCCATTTATACTGAGTCACTTGTTAAGGCCCAGACTACGACATCCCCCGTTGCCGGTTCTGTGTCCTCTTTAATGGGAGAACTATTCGTTTTAGAGCTCTTATTGTAGACTGGTATTTTCGTCTTCCATCTTTGGATTCCAAACTGGCGTCAGTCAGCCAACAATCCGTAGACATTCTGAAAAAACGTAGAGGTCAGACCACACAAGGCTAAGCCTTCTGATGATGCTACCGCTAAGCAGGTCATCAGTTCTCCAGAATTCAGTGAGGCGCTTTTGCAGCCCGATGCCAGATATGATATCTACGCAGGCCTCTACAGAGACCCTTCCGGGGTCCGGTATGCCACAGAAATCTTCATCTTCCAAGCCTTTGGTTGTGTCTGCATCGGTTGGGTCCAGAGCCACGAAGCAGGCACAAGCTTCCAAGGATGCTTTCGCACTACCGATTCTATACAAAAAAAAAGTCTTCTCATCCAACTATCATTTCTCTCAAGACCTATTGATACGATTAGGTCTAGAAGCCAGGCCACTCCTAGAAAATCTACCTCTAGCCACCATCTTATTCCTGCTCCACCACCCCAGGCCTGAATGCTTAAGATGGCGGAGGATCTTATCTCCCTCATCAGGGGTAGTCAGGTCACAACTTCTAAAAGGAAAAGACCCCACTTCTCGAAATAATGACAGAGCAGGATTCTGAAGAATCTGATTATTCCGATTTTTAAGAGGCACAACCACCTCTGACTGCTTGAGGATTCAGATGCCGATAAATCCATTCCTTCTGCCTCCCCACCAGGAGACCTTTCCGTTGGGGAAACCCTTCATGCCCTCGGGGATCATTTCCACTGGGAATCTCAAGACTTCCCTCAGTCTAAGAAAAGACAGTTTCTAGACCTGCCCCAGCACAGACCCCTGTCCGTCCACCCTATCTTAGAAGTGGTGGGTGATGGTTTCCATGTATCCAGCTTAGCCCCTGATGCCCTCCCACCTGCTTCCAGTAAACCTGACAGGTACTAGAGTACCAGATTCTCTCAAATACCTGTACAGAAATCTTGCTGCAGACCCGGAGGACATTACACATGGACCTAAAGGAGCTAAGGCTAGTTCTGCAAAGAGTCCTATTCCTTCTGACAAGGATTCCAGAGCTCTGGACAGATGAAGTAAAAAAGTATACACCTCTGCAACCTTAGCTGTCAGAGCACTCAACGTGTCAGTTCCATATGTTAAAATATCAACAACACACTTTGAAAATATTAAAGCAAAATATTTGTACCTTTCCTGAGTGTGCCAATTTGAAAGAGTTGGCAGATTTCCTGCTCTCTACTTGTCAAATTGCCAAACACTCATTGCACTGTGGATATGATCCCTAGAAGCCTCAAGCAGGGCAGCAGTATCAGGATCTGTTATTAGGAGGCATGCATGGTTGAAGGAACAACCTCTCCCTGATCATGTCTAGTCTAAATTGATGCACCTTGGATAAGGACCACTTGTTTGGAGTAAAAACAGAAGAGGTGCTTAAAAAAATGGAAAAGAAAGCAAAATCTATACAAACAGTAAAAGATTTCTTTCAGGTTCAACCTCCTAGACTCAGCAGGAATGTTGCACTGGTCCTTCACTGCACCTAGCAGGTAGGGGGCGAGGTAAGCCCTGCAGGAACAGACCACCCAGGCCCCTAACCCAGGGACAGCAGAGAACCAAACAGTGGACCACTTCCACCCCAAAGGCAAGGGAGTTCCAAGTCATCCTTCTATGGCAAAAACTCTCGGTGACACTCTCTCCCCCTTCTGCCCTCCTTTCACTCACCAAAAGCTAGGAGGAGGGCTCTCCCTCTGCAAAGAAAATTGGCCTTTTGTAAGAAAGGACCAGTGGGTCTTAAGATCATTTTTCAGGGATATAAGTTCTCATTCAATGAACTCCCAATTCTAAGTGGGTACCCATACATGCCTCCAAATCCGTGGGAAAAGGCATTGAAACAAGTCCAAACTTTCATATCCCAGGGGGCAGTAGAACCTGTTCTCGCAGATAAAACAGGCAAAGACTTATTCCAGACTATTCCTTGTTTCCAGAAAAGAGGGCACTTGGCGCCCCATCTGGGATCTATCCATTCTGAACACCTTCCTGGTGGTCTCTAAATTCAAAATGCTAACTTTGCAGCATCTGCTGCCTGTACTGACCAAAAATGCTGGTTAGTTACTTTAGACTTAAAAGATGCCTACCTCCACATCCCCATAAGGAAGTCTTGCAGGAAAGTCTTGCGCTTCAGAGCAGACTCGCAACACTTTCAGTTCTCTGCACTACCCTTTGGCTTATCTACTGCTTCCAGGGTATTCACCAAATGCTTAGCACTGGCCTTAGCATTTTGCAGAAGGAGAAATGTACAGATTTTACCCTTACCTGCATGACTGCCTCATTCAGGCAGAGTGCAAAGAAAAGCTGCTCCAGGGACTCCTCATTGTCAAAACCCTCTTAACTTCCTTAGGGTTCACCATTAATAAGAAGAAATCAAAGCAAACCCCTTCCAGGAGGACCATTGTCTTGGGAGCACTGCTGGACACAGTTTCCCAAATGGCCTTCCTATCCCCAGAAAAGCAGAGCTTCCTGCCTCTCTGCTTTACCCAGCTAACTTCCAGAAGTCACCTCACGGCGAGGAAGATGTCCTTCAAGGATGCATCTGCAGTCCTTACATATGGGTTGTCCTGCCTCAGGCAGCCCTTCGGTCGGCCGGATTCCAAAGACTGGGTCCGGCGTCGGCTGATGTCGCCCTCTCCCCGACGTCAGAGCGCCTGGGGTATAAAAGCTTCAGCCGACGCCATCTTCCTCAGTCTTTCTTGCCGCGTGGTGCCCGAAGCAGAAGCAGTTCGCAAGTGCCGGTCGGCCAGCTCCTGTAACTTCAGCTACCGAAGACTTCAAAAGCTAAGTACCCCGTTGGGGACTCTTTCTTGCCTCAGTCGATGTCAGATCAAACGCTTAAAGTTAATAATTGCTTAACTTGTGGGAAACAAATACCTCATAAGGATTTCCATTCTTACTGCCTCCCCTGCCTAGGCCCAGGCCACGACGTCTCGGCCTGTACAGCCTGTGCCTCCTTCAACCGACGCACTCTTAGGCGTCAGGCGGAGTTTGCAGAGGAATTTTTTGGGGCTAGTTACTGTTACAGTATGCCGTCGGAGACTCCGACTTCTCATTTAACCAAAAAACGGAAGGACAAGGACCGACACACGCGGACCGTGGTTTCGGCTGAAACCACGCCTATGCCTACCGCGAGTGTCTCTGCTGAAACAGAGTCCTTGGTACTTCCGACCGTTGAAACCGCACAACTGACAACCTCGGCCCCGGAGACCTCTTCTGAGTCTGTTATAGAATTTCCCTCAGAAACCGGTGTTCCGGAAACATCCGACACAATTTCCCTAGACAAAACTACGCCAGCACGTGGAGCAGCCAGGCCTCCTGCATCCATGTCCATAAAGGCATTCACAAGGGCTAAAGCTGCTAAACAGCCAAAATCTCTGCCTCCCAAGGCTGTTCCTTAGGGATCCACTACAGGTTCACAGATTTTAAGTTTAGCTGAGGACCTTATTTCCTTGATTAGGGGCTCTCAGCCACATCCGGACAGGGGCTCTCAACCTCCTCTAGACAAAAGGCCCAGGGTTGAGCCCACTGATCCCCAGTCCTCTGATGGAGGCCTCAGATGGCTCTGCTCTTTCAGACTACCAGGAGGCCGCCTTTACGGCCTACGAGGATTCTGATGCAGAGGAATCTATTCCCTCTGCCTCCCCTCCTGAAGAACTGTCCTTTGGGGAGACCCTTCACTCCATGAGAGAGCATTTCAAATGGCAGGGCCAGGAATTCTCTGATTCCAGGAAGAGATTAAGGACTTTTTTGCATTTACCTCAGCATAGACCTTTGGCTATTCCTCCTGTTTTGAATGTCATTGATGATGTGTACTCTGAGTCTAGCACTACCCCTGACTCCCTTCCTCCGGCTCCTGTCAAACCCGATAGGTACTACAGGGTTCCGGACTCGCATCATTTCCTTTACAAGGCCCACTCTGCTGACCCTGAAACTATTTCCCAGGGCCCTAAAGGGGTTGCATCTGCCACTACTAAAAATCCTCTTCCCTCTGAAAGGGAGTCCAGGGCTTTAGAGAGATTGGGTAAAAAGGTATATACTTCCACTCTTTCTATGTGGGCATTAAATTGTCATTTCCATATGATACAGTACCAAGAGTATTTGTTAGATGAATTGCATAAAAAACTGTCTTCACCTGAACCCCTAGATCGCAAGTCACTTCAGGATCTGGTACATAACTCCCAACAGGTTAGCAACCATTTCTTGCAGTGTGGTTATGATGCATTGGAAGCTTCATGTAGGTCAGCAATGACAGGTGCAGTCATACGTAGGCATGCTTGGCTGAAGGAACAAACTCTGCCAGATCATGTTAAAGCAAAGCTACTGGATGCGCCACTGGAAAAGCAAAAGTTATTTGGCTCCACTGCTCAGGAGGTCTTAAAGAAATTTGAGGAAAAGGCTAAATCTGTACAAACAGTCAAAGATTTTCTCCAAGTCCGACCACCAAAATTCAGCAGAAATTAGCCCTCTAAGAATTGGTCCTTTCCGGACACAGATTTCAAAGAGGCAAGAACAGGTGTGCCAGAGGTAGAGGGCAAGCTAGAGGCTCCTACAGAGGACGTCAATGGCAGCCTCCTAACCAGAGAGGTAGTGCAGGACCTACAACTGCTGCACAAGGACAGATTCAATGACTTTACCTTGACCCCGCCAACCAGGGCTCAATTGGAAGCACCTTTGGGCGGAAAGCTATCTTTATTCTCAAAACATTGGCACAGTATTACAAGGGACAAATGGACACTACAAATAATAGACAAAAGATACAGGTTCCATTTTCATACATTACCAAAAAGAAAAGGCATGCCAAACCTGCCACCGAATCAAAGGGCAGAGGCTTTAAAACAAATTTCCAACCTATTGCAAATGAAAGCTATAGAAAAGGTTCCTCTCACAGAACAAGGCCAAGGATTTTATTCCAGACTATTCCTTGTCCCAAGAAAAGAAAAACAATGGAGGCCTATTCTCGACTTGTCCGCACTGAATACTTATCTCATTGTGCCAAAATTCAAAATGCTGACCCTACAGCAACTCCTTCCCATGCTGGGCAAGGGGTCTTGGCTGGTAACTCTAGACCTCAAGGAGGCATACCTGCATGTCCCTATCAGACAAAGTTGCAGAAGACACCTCAGATTTCTTGCAGGTTCAGAGCATTATCAATTCTCAGCATTGCCCTTTGGCTTATCTACTGTGCCCAGAGTATTCACGAAATGCCTGGCATCAGTAATTGCACACTGCAGACTTCAGGGGATTCAAATATACCCATACCTGGACGACTGCCTTATACAAGCGGACCGCCAACAAACTTTGGTAAAACACTTGAATTATGCCATCCGCCTACTTCAGGCTTTGGGATATACAGTCAACATTCACAAATCAAGACTAGTTCCATCCCAAAGGATAATTTTTCTGGGTGCGAAACTAGATACAACCACCCAAATGGCTTTTCTCACGGAAGAAAAACCAAGAGAACTACCGGATTATTTCAAAAATCTGACAAAACAAACTCAGCTGACTGCAAGGAAAATCCTGCAGGCCCTGGGTTACATGGCATCTTGCATTCTTCTGATTCCACAAGCGAGGCTACATATGAGGAAATTACAATGGTACCTAAGGAGTTTATGGTGTCAGCACAGTCACAGCCTAGAAGCTTTGATATCTCTCATTCCATGCCTTCAAAAGGAATTTCTGTGGTGGGCTCAAGCAAGCCAGTCAAACGGGGATCTGCCCTTCAGCTAACCAATAATCAGCCAAACAATTACAATGGACGCTTCAGACCATGGTTGGGGAGCACACATGGAGGGCAGATGCATTCAAGGACTATGGTCTCAGAAAGAATTGCACATAAACCAAAAGGAAATGCTGGCGGCGACACATGCAGTCTAGGCCTTCAAGCATTTTCTGCATCAAGGACACCTGCTAATAAGGACAGACAATACCACAGTTATGTGGTACATAAACAAGCAAGGAGGTACCCATTCCTACCCTCTTTGCAGGCTGGCAATGAATCTTTGGGAACTTTCCCTAAAAATCAATATAGAGCTGCAGTCCCAGTTTGTGCCAGGAAAAGACAATATACTGGCGGACAGCCTGAGCAGAAATATCATGGATCCACACGAATGGATGCTGCACCCAGACATTTTCCTTCAGATAACACAATCATGGGGGAGGCCGGCCATAGATCTTTTTGCCTCCCACCACAACCATCAGCTGAAGAAATTCTGTTCAAGGACATACCACCCACAAGCATGGAAAGTGGACGCCCTCTTTCAGCTGGAATACTCTTAACAGTGTATGCATTCCCACCTCTTCCATTAATGACCAAGGTCTTACTGAAGATCAGGACGGAGCAGCCCAAAGTGATTCTGATAGCTTTGGACTGGCCCAGACAGCACTGGTACCCACTGTTAAGGAGCATGTCACGCACGAAACCGTGGCCTCTACCACTATGGCCACTTCTGACACAACATAATTACAAAACTCTGCACTCCAGCCTGAAAACCTTGCAGCTGACAGCCTGGAGCATACCTTGACTCCTCACCAGGATAAGCTAACCAAGACAGTGAAGGACGACATCATGGAAGCTCGCCTGCCTTCCACAAGAAAGGCATATTCAGCAAAATGGAAAAGATTTTGCACTTGGTGCACCTCAAAGGGCCTAGATGCGACAGTGATGAACTTGGCACATATCATGGAATACTTGGCAGAAATGCTCCACAATGGCCTTTCTTACTCTTCCATAAAAATTCATGCTTCAGCAATTTCAGCAGAATACAATACTGATCCACCTGTCTTCTCTCATCCTCTACTAAGGCAGTTTCTAAGGGGAATTAAAAACATCAATCCTCCAAGAAAACCACCAGTGCCTACATGGGACCTTAACTTCATGTTGGAAAAATTAACTCTACCTCCCTTTGAACCAGCAGCATCTTCAGAACTACAGTTCCTGTCTTGGAAGACTGCCTTCCTTCTGGCCATAACCTCAGCAAGAAGAGTATCTGAGTTGCAGGCCCTCATGGCAGTACAACCATTTCTTATTTTTAATCAGGACAGAGTCTCACTGAGAACCAATCCTTCATTCATGCCAAAGGGTGGTATCCAGGGTCTCACTGAACCAAGCTATTCACCTGCCTACCTTCTTTCCAAATCCACAAAACAAAGGGGAGAAACTTCTGCATACCCTGGACATTCACAGACAGTTGCGCTACTACTTGGACAGAACTAAAACTTACAGAAAAACTGACCAGCTATTTGTAGCATATGCTGCTGGTGTACAAGGCAAAGCAATTTCCAAACAGACAATTTCAAAATGGATAGGGAATTGCATTCGATTCTGTTACTCTTTTCATGGCAAAACTGTGCCAGCTTAACATTAGACCTCATTCCACCAGAGCCACAGCCACCTCCACAGCCTTCTTAAGAGGGGTGGCTACCAAGGACATTTTAGAAGCTGCTACATGGAGCTCCGTGCATACATTTTCCAAGCATTACAACTTACCGTTATATTCCAGATCCAGAGCAGGCTTTGCTACGGCAGTCCTGCAGGGCATTTTAGCTACACCATCCCTTTCTTAGATCCTACCATCCCCAGCTTGGCTATGGTATTCTACCCATATGTAAGGACTGCAGATGCATCCTTGAAGGACATAGTACAGTTTTGTACCTACCATAAATGTAGATGTCTGATAGGTATGCATCTGCAGTCAGGTTTATCCTCCCTCCTTCCCCTCTGTGGTATTTCCTGGGTACTTATCCCTCTTATAGCTAGCTGGGGTTATCTATTATGGTGTATTTGTTTTATATTACTGTGCATGTTTGGAATTTTTTGCATCTCTCCAAATTTAGCCTTCCTTAGAGGGCACCTGGCATCTGGGGCAAGAAAAACTGAGGAAGATGGTGTCGGCTGACGCTTTTATACCCCAGGCGCTCTGACGTCAGGGAGAGGGCGACATCAGCCGACGCCGGACCCAGACTTTGGAATCCGGCCGACCGAAGGGCTGCCTGAGGCAGGACAACCCATATGTAAGGACTGCAGATGCATACCTATCAGACATCTACATTTATGGTAGGTACAAAACTGTACTTTCCTGCAAGCCTTGGGGTACATGGCATCTTGCATCCTTCTAATTCCTCTGGCTAGGCTTCATATGAGAAAACTTTAATGGTGTCTAAAGAAGGCCGAGTTTCTCTGGGGGGCAGAGGCCTGTGCCAAGAGCAAGGGTCTTCCCTTCATCCTGTGCCCTACCGGGCAGACCATCACCACCGACGCCTCAGACATTGCTTGTGGCACTCGCCTAGCAGGCAGGTACACTCAAGGTCTTTGGGTTGCTCAGCACCTTCCCTTACACGTCAACCAGAAGGAAATGATGGCAGTACAAAAGGCTCTGACATCCTTCAAACCCCATCTCAGGTCAGGGGTTCTCCTTATCAAATCAGACAACAACACAGTAATATGGTACATCAGCAAACCAGGATGGACCCAGTCTTAGCCTCTGTGCAGGCTAGTCATGAACCTCTGGCTGATAGCCGCCTCCATGGGATTACACCCAATTGCCCAATACCTACCAGGGATCAACAGCACCCTGGGAGACCACTTAAGCAGAAACTTAATGGACTCCCACGAGTGGCAGCTCCACAGAAAAATCTTTTTGCAAGTCACTCAGGAGTGGGGGACTCCGGAGGTGGATCTCTTTGCTTCGCACCTCAGCCACCAGCTAAAAAATTCTGTACCAGGGAGTATCGCCACCTAGCATGGAAGGTGGATGCCTTGACCTTCTCCTGGAACTTTCTCTTTGTGTACACATTCCCTCATCTGCCTCTTATTCCCAAGGTATTGATCAAGATAAGGGAGGAGAGAACGTCCATCCTTATTGCTACAGATTGGCCCAGACAGCATTGGTACCCCTTACTGTGCAGCCTGACATCACAGCCTCCCAGGCAGCTTCCCCTAACCTCAGGCTTCTTGAGTCAGGTGGGGGAGAAATGCTGCACCCAGACTTGCAGACTCTCAAACTGTCAGCATGGCTAATGCTCTAAAAGCAAATAAGGGGCCCCTGTTAAGCAAACTGGTCCTAGACATTATCACAGAGGCCTGAAGGCCCAGCACCAGAAAATCTTACACAGGAAAATGGAAAAGATTCTGCTGCTGGAGCCACTCCAAAGGGTGCAGTTCCTCACAACCTTCCATCCCTCTTTTCCTGGACTATCTAGTGGCGTTACTCAATAGTGGCCTCTCCTCTTCTATTAAAATCCACACCTCATCCATTTCAGCTCATTTCGATACAGACCAGCCCCTGTTCTCACATCCTTTGATTAAACGATTCCTCAGAGGGGACCTGAATTATGTTTTGAAAAAACTAACCTTACCACCCCTCTAACCTGCTGCTTCAGCAGACATGAAATACCTCTCCTGGAAGAGTGCTTTCCTAGCTATCACCTCAGCCAGAAGGGTTTCAGAACTTTAGGCATTGATGGCCATTGAGCCCTTCATCATTTTCCATGCAGACAGGTTCTGCCTGAGGACTAACCTCTTCTTTATGCCCAAGGTGGTATCTAGTGTGACTCAACCAGGCCATACATCTACCCACCTTCTTCCCTAACCCTCAAAACAAGGGGAAAGGATTCTGCACTCACTAGACATGCACAGAGAGCTCAGATACTACTTGGACCGTACTAAACCCTTCAGGAAAACAGACCAACTTCTTGTCAGCTTTGCCCCAGGGGCAGAGGGGAAGCCCATTTCCAAACAGTTTCCAAACTGATATCGCACTGCATCCATTTCTGTTAGATTACATGGGAAACCATCCCCTAACTCTATTCATACCCATTCCATTAGGGCAGCCTCCACTTCCACAGCATTCCTCAGAGGAGTTCCCACTAGGGACATCTTGGAAGCTGCCACCTGGACCTCTGTCCATACCTTTACAAAGCATTACCACCTACCTTTTCTCTAAGGCTAGGGCAGGGTTTGCCTCTGCAGTTCTGCAGAGCATGCTTACCCATGCCTAGGTCTCTAATTCTTCCACCCCTCTCCTCAGCTTTGGGAATCCTCCCACAGGTGATGACTGCAACAGTGAAACACGAAGAACATAGTACAGTTGTGTACACTTATATAAATGTAGATATTAGTGTATTCACTGTTGCAGTCCTGGTGCCCCCCTTCCCCTTATGTCCTCTTTCCTCAGGGAGACATAAGCTTCTTATGGTGGCTTTTAGCCACCAGGACCACTTCACCATATTTCCTTGGGCTTCTGACTGGTTAGGGCAAGAAAAACTGATGTAATGGCGTCTGTTGCCTTGCTTTATAGCACTGACGTCAGTCAACAGGTGACAGCAGCCAAATCAGAAAAACATTGACTCTGGTATTCGGGCCGTCCGGGGGCTACCACAGCAGGTATAACCTACAGGTGATGACTGCAACAGTGAATACACTCCAACATCTTCATTTATGGTAAGTGTACACAACTGTACTTTATGGGCATCGCCTGGGTTTAAAGACCCTGTGTTTTCTGAAGTGCAGCCATAAAGTCCACTTATGCTGTGCTGGCGAGATTATAAGAAGGCCAAAACATGCATGTCTTTGCTAGTGGGGTTTGGCTTCATGGATATATTCAGGCCAGTAAAGACTTAAAAAGTCATGGACATAAAGTGTTTCAGATATATAACTTAATGTCCTTAGGGAGTTATTTGCATATATCCTATTGGTCTCCATTACAGGAGGTTTAAGGTGTCACAGTGAAAACTATTTTCTTGTCTACGTTTTTCTTGTTTTTTACTAATTGGTTTGTCTGACCTTTTACTTTCTGGTTTTGCCTGTGTACTGTGACGCATACCAGTTGAGGTCACAGGTTGGATGTATGTTCTTGAGAAGGTAAAGCTTTGATATCCAGGCCAGATGCCAGTGGACAAAAAACCTTTGTTAAAAATATTGTGACAATGATCAGTGGAAAATGTACTTTATGTTAAGTTCTTAAATGACGTGTATGATGTCTTTCTCAGTATAACCTCCCTCTGTCCCCTTTCCTAATTGTCATACCTTGATTGCTTGGCTTCTAGAGGATCTTGCGGACTTTCTGAAATCTTAGTGTTGGACCTCATTTTGTCTTTGCCTAATGGTATTTTGGTTTTATCCTGGAGGAGTCCAGTATGGGAGGGGGTACAGCCCATTTGAAGAGATGGGGTGGTACATAGCATTACGGGAGAGGGCTTTGACCTTCGGAACCAAGTCTGAATTGCTGGCCTTTGATCTGATAAGCCACAGGTTGAGATAGTGAAGAAGGCAGTACGGGTATAACATTATGGGGAAAGTACATAACTTTTGTTTTTTTTTTATCAAACAAACCAGGTTCTCCCAACTGGTTCAGATGAGTAGAGAGGAGCACTTGCAGTTGGCGCATTTACACTTGTTTCCCATCTTTCCTGTAACTAGTCTAGTCCAGATACAGATTTGCTGTATCCAGGACTGTTTGTAAGCTTCTGAGCCCCCCCAAGCCTTTCTGTGTTGGAGGGAAGCATTCTAGCTTATCTACCACAAGATCCAGGTACAGATTCTTAGTTTTTAGCACTTGAATTTGCTTATTCGTGCTCAACACTTCAGAATTTGTTGTTGGCGCTAAAGCTGCAAATTACTACAGCACTCTCAACCTTCCTCTTCACCTAGAGGAAAACTGTTTTTGTACTTTCCTCACTTGCTTAGAGAAAAACAGCTTTTATACTCACTCTCCTCAATTGTTGAGAAGAAAGTAGTTTTTTATTCAGGCATGTCCAAGGGTCAGCTCCCAGTTTTCCCTCCTGTCTATCTGATGAATCTGGGCATCTTGGGGCAATGTAGCAATTGCCTCATGTACACAGACAACCCTCTCTGCCTATCACCCAACAGCAAAACCTGTGAGAGATGCAGTTACCTAACCAAATTGTAGGTAAAGCTCTCTCCAACCAAGACTGAACTTGACAGTCAAGAGGAGAAGGTAGAAACTTGCACCACACCACACCACACTCATCACATAGTCCCACTAAACCTACACCACCAAAATCTACACGTAGAAACACAAAAACACTCGTGGAAGCTCTCAATCTGCTCAAGGAACTGAGACCTCCAAAGCAGAAACGCAAGCAACCTCCAACCCCCCCCCCCCCAACACAACCTAAAAGACCCACAGACTGTGTGCCACTCAACCACAGCCCATAAGGCAAAACAAAATACCCAACACACTAGCCATGGGTGACTTTCTAGTCAGGCACACTGATGTCCCACTCACCAGGCTAAACAAGGAGAAGGTTACTGAGAGCGGTCTGTCGGGTGCCAGGATCCGCCACATAACCCACGCACTCGGGTCACTCCACAAGAAGTACAAGTATGACTGTCATTGACCATGTTGTTGTGAATGACCAGAGATCTACCTCCCTGGACTACATGAAGAGACATGGAAGAGCTCTCCGATCTTGTAGCCCAGGCAGGTGTGACCCTAGCCCTGAGTAGCATCCTGCCATCGCCCAGAATGATACAGCATTACAAGGACAAAATGATAGACTTCAAGAATTGGCAAAGCTTCTGGTGTCATTCTAAGGGGATCCAGTATCTGTCTGCCTGGGAGACATGGTCGACAGACCACGATGCTTTGCCAGAGATGGCTTGCACCTTTCACCCCTGGGATTCCGGATACTGGCTAAGGCTCTTGCTGCCCCTATAGTGCCTTTTTTAGGCAAGGTTCAAATGACAAATTCACCACCGTAGCCGGAACAGGCAAGCAGAAACTGAGGGTAATGCTACTCAGTGCTGTAAGTCTAAATCTCAAAATGCACTCAGACACTCCATAAAATAGTAAACAATATCTGTGCAGTGACCAAGACCTTGTTCAAGGCTCCAGCGAGCACCCCTGCATTACCAGGCTATAACTCATACCACACGTTTCGGCTACCTAACCTGGACTGGAACACCAAAGGTGGAGGTGTGTCCATATTCATTAAGGATATCCACACCTCCAGCTAGTTGCTCAGCGTAATGCAGCCGAGGTTATCCAAGTGCAACTAACTCTGGGCAAAACTGCAATCCAAATTATAGCTTGCTACAAATTCCCCACCATGTCCCAGGATTCCCACTCCTCTTTTCTTGATATACTGGAAAGTGTTAGGGTTCAACCAAACACCCTAATGTGCTATTTCAACTGTCCCACCATTAACTGGGAAAACTACTCGTGTACCAACTCCTTTGCTCAATGTTTTCTGGAATTCATAAATTCCAGTGCCCTGGATCAACTTATCCACACCCCCACCAGGGGCAACAATATCCTAGACCTAGTCGTTAACAACATGAGTGACCGGTGTTCCACACCTGAAGTCAACTCCTCGTTGGTCAGATCAGACAGTAAGCTAATCACCCTAGATAATCCACATCCCACCCCCAGCCTTATTAAGGAAATAACGGTTCATATTTTCTCCAAAGCCAATTTCATGCTTCTTAAGACGGAAGTGGTGAACTTCATGACACCCATACAGATGGATAATACAGTAACGACTGCTGAATCCTACGCAGATGCACTCTAAAAGCACTTACACGAGTGCATGGATCGTGCTATCCCACACAGAACCAAGATGCTATGCTCCAAAAAAAGGAAGCCAATCTGGTGGCCCCCTGCCATAAACAAAACTCTACAACAGAAGGAAGAAACTGTTGCAAAAGAGTAAAATCCCATGAGTGGAGGAGTTCCCTCGTCAGCCTCCGTAAGAAGCTGAGATCCCTTATAAGATCCTCCAAAGCTAGCTATGAAAACAAAATCGCCACTGATTCTAGGGACAACCACAAAGCATTCTATAGCTATGTCGAGAATCACAATGGCAACACCCAGATCTGCTCTGAGTTGCAGCACAACGGCATGAAAATTACAGAACCAAGTGAGATTGCCAACATCCTGACAGGTTCAATGCTAACTTTACCCACCTCTCATCCCCTACAGGGCCCATAACTGTACAGGAAGAATGCAGAGTCCCTGTAGTCACTACAACGCAGGTAAAAACTGCACTGTGTAAAGCCAAAACACAGCATCCATGGGACCGGACAACATCCCAGGCTGCACTTTACACTAACTTCAGAACGAACTGGCTCCCCACCTAAGCACCATGTTCAGTCATAATCTCACATCAGGCTTTGTGCCCACTGAATGGTGCACAGCAACAGTTATCCCACTCCACAAAGAGGGAACCACCACTGATCCCCCTAACTGTCGCCCTGTTAGCCTGACTAGCCTGGTCTGTAAGGACCCCACCCAGTTCGGGTTTGCGAAAGGCAGATCGTTCCTCCTGAACCTGATAGACTTCTTTGAGACAATCACCAAAGCTGTAGATGAGGGTAACGTTCACACAGCCTATCTTGACCTTGCCAAGATCGGCTATGTGAACAGCCTATCTTGGCAAGGTCGAGATAGGCTGTGTGAACAACGCCCATCTTGACCTTGCCAAGGCTTTTGACACCATCCCCCATTCTGGAATTACAGCTAAACTCACTAAACTAGGTATAAATTCCTACATCACAAGATAGGTTGCCAATTGGCTCCCTGGCAGAACCCACACTGTAAAAGTTGCAGACGCCAAATCTGACTTCAAACCGATAACAACTGGAGTACCATAGGGTTCAGTCCTGGGACCTCCTGTTTGGTATTTACTTCTCTGAAGTACTGGCTAACACAGAAGACCTTTGGCTAACAAAGTTCGCAGATGACTGCACACTAGGAGCCATATTTGAGTCCCCAAATGATGTGGACGTCCTACAGAAGGGCCTCACAGAGAAAGATACCTGGTGTCAGAGCAATGGCCTCAAGCTCAATTTCAAAAAGTGCATTGTCATCTGCTTTGGTAAAAACTCTGTACCTATGAATTACCACATAGGCGGCAGTCTACGTAACGCCGAATGTGTGATAAGAGACCTGGGGACCCAGGTGGACAGTAGTCTCTCCTTTAATAATCACATCACCACAGTAGTCAGGAAATCCTTCTACGTAGCGCACATCATCACAAAAGGGTTCTCATCTAGGAAAAGAGGTCATTGTTCCCCTCTACTCAGCACTCATTAGACCCGTTATAGAGTACAGCGCCCCTTTTGGAATGTACTTCACAAGACATCTGCAGCAGCTGGAAAGGCCACAGAAGTACCTAACAGAGTTACTAGCCTCAAACAGATGCCCTACACTGACAGTCTCAAAAAAACTCCAGCTGTACTCCGTAGCATATCGCCTACTCCGAGGTGATCTCTGCCTAATATATAAAGCTATGTCAAACCCAGAGCTGTTGGACATGCTACACCTAAAGAAATCCCAATCCCTGTGAGCTACACGCTCTAGGGACCTAAACCTTGTCACCACAATAAACAGGACATGTTAGAGGCATAGATTCCTGTCCCAGAGACTTCACATACTCTGGAACAAGCTACATGTATGTCAAGCAAAGTCCCTCATTAACACTCCAAGAAACATCTTAAATTAAACCATGAAAGGTTGTTTGGCACAAAAGCAGAAGTAGTTCTTAAAAAGATGGAGGAAAAAGCCAAATCTGTGCAAATTGTTAGATTTCTTACAGGTGCAGCCACCTAGATTCAGTAGGCATTGGCCTTATAAAAAACTGGTCCTTTCCAGTCCTTCCCATTCTTAGTCCAAACCCAGGAGCAACAGGCCACCAAGACTACATTCTCAGGGTATGCAGAGATATAAACAATGGAGTGCTCCCTCCTCTAAAACAGAGTGGTAAGCCACCCCCTTATGGAAAAAGTTCACAATGACTTGTATATCTTCCTTCCCAGCAAAGCCCAAGTACTTGCACCCCTAGGATGAAAACTCACTCTGCATGCGCAAAATTGCATGTCCATTACCCAGGACCAATGGGTCCTAAACACTGTATCCCAGGGATACAGATTCTACTTCCACTCACTGCCAACCCCAAGCGGGTTGCCAGACCTTCCTCCAAACCAGTGGGTAGAGGCTCAAAAGCAAGTGCTTTCTCCTCTTAGTATCGGGGCTATTCAACCTGTGCCATTAGAGCAAAGAGGACAGGGATTCTACTCCAGACTACTCCTGGTGCCCAGAAAAGAGGGCTCTTGGCACCCTATCCTAGATCTGTCAATTCTCAACACCTTCTTGGTGGTCCCAAAATTCAAAATGTTGACTCTGCAACAGCTTCTTCCTGTGCTAGCCAAGGATGCCTAGCTAGTCACCCTAGACTTAAAAAAAAAAAAAAAAAAAAAGCCTATCTGCACATCCCCATAACAGAATCTTGCAGGAAATATCTACTTTCAGGGCAGGCTGTATGCACGATCAGTTCTCTGCACTTCCCTTTGGCTTATCTACTGCACCCAGGGTATTCACAAAGTGCCTGGCTCCCGCCATTACGTACTGCAGGCAGAGAGAGATTCAAATTTATCCATACTTGGACGATTTCCTGCTTTAGGCAGTCAGTCAGGAATTGCTACTTCAGCACCTGGCATTTGCAAAGAGACTTCTAACTTCTCTGGAGTATACCATCAACAAAACAAAATCACAACTGGTGCCCAGTCGAAAGATTGTATTCCTGGGAGCAATCTTGAACACAGCTTCCCAGATGGCATTCCTAACACCAAAAAATCAGGTTTATTTGAAAAACTGCTTCAAACTAATGGCCACCAAAGCCCAGCTATCTGCAAGAAAAACACTGCAAGCCCTAGGGCTCATGGTCTCATGCATTCTACTAATTCCATATGCTAGACTGCATATGAGGAAACTTCAGTGGTACTTAGTCTCTGGTGTCAACATTCTCAGGACCTAGAAACGCTGATTCCTGTCATTCAGTGTCTAAGGGCAGAGTTCCTTTGGCGGGCAGAGGCATGCAACCACGACAAGGGACTTCCTTTCACTCAACCCCTCGCTGCCCAAACCCTGAAAACAGACGCATCAGACTATGCGTGGGGGTCTCACATGGCAGGCATATGCATTCAAGGCAAATGGAGCCCAGGACAAATTCCCCTGCATGTCAATCAAAAAGAAATGTTAGCTGTACAGAATGCTCTGGCAGTCTTCAAATACCTTATTCTTCCAGGACGACAACTGATAGACCGACAACGCCACAGTTATGTGGTACATAAACAAGCAGGGGGGAACTCATTCCTACCCACTCTGCCGGTTAGCCATGGCCCTGTGGGACACAGCCTTGAGCAACCAAGTGCACCTGCAAGCTCAATTCCTGCCAGGCAAACAAAATCTTGATAAGTGGATGGGAAATAGGAAATACACCCCAGGGATCACTTCTGTGGCTCTGCTTGACAAGGGCACAGGAAAATAACTTTATTATTGAGTGGCATAAGCCAGGGAACCTTGTTGGCTAGGCTTACTTAGGCCCTTGGGCTGATCGCCTAGTACCTGCCTATGACAACTCAATGCACATTCCTAATCCATCAATTGGGGGGGGGGGGGCACTCATCTTTCCGTACATCCACATATGAGCTGTCGCAGCCTGTTAGCTTTATGAGCCCCACCCACAATCTGTTTTCACATTCAGACTGTTCCTAAACAGGATCCTCTATTTGACACCTTCATAGGTTCAATGGTGATTATTAGGCTAATGGCACAAGAGCCTTTACAAGCCTAGCCAATAATACCCAGAATATGAACATTATATCTTGGATCCTGAGGCATGGGATTGGACAGTAATCAGGGTAGTGGGTCTTTGGGTGTTGGAGGCTTGAGTCATTTTGCAGACTACCTCTGTCTGAGGGACATGGGCAGTACCCCAGGAAGTGACTTTACAGTTCTCCATCCGTTTATACAAATCTCTCTTGGAGACACTGTGGGACAGGTTTTGTTGGCAAATGGTCTTAATTCCAATATGTATGTAAAACAGGAATGGAAACCGTAGAAAGTCTTAAGGTACTCTATGGATCAATGGCTTCTCAGCAGGCAATTTTCCTTCTCCGCTTTAATATCTGGCAGACTACTTAAGCAGAAATCTACTGGACCCACATGAGTGGAAGCTGGAACCCAACTCATTCAAACTTATAACCAACAGGTGGGGGACTCCAGAGGTGGACCTGTTGCCTCCCACTAAAGCATCAATTGAACAAATTTTGCACCAGAAATCCCCACAGCCAAGCGTGGAAAGTGGACGCCCTATCCTTTACACGGGAAAACCTCTCAATTTATGCTTTTCCCCCTCTGCCCCTCCTCTCAAAAGTACTACTCAAGATAAAACGGGACAGGTAAAGGACAATACTTACTGCTCCAGACTGGCAACGCCATCACTGGTACCCACTCCTATGCAGTCTGACAGCAGTGCATCCTGGCACCTACACCAGACAACTCTCCTTGCTATCCCAGCAGGAGGGACAGATTTTTCATCCACAGCTGCAACCTTGCATCCTTGCTTATTCCCTGAATACACCACCAGCAACCCGCAGTAAACAGGTGATGGGCATCATCCTTGAGGCTGGAAGGCCTAGTACTAGGAAATCCTATTCACAAAAGTGGAAAAGATATTTTTCTTGGAGCCAGTCTCAAAGAAAGGACACAACTGTGCTCACCTTACCTGAAATCCTGGATCACCTAGCAGAGCTACTCCACAAAGGCATATCCTTATCTATTAAAATTCATGCCTCTGCCATCTCAGCTCATTACAGTACTGAGCCACCTCTGTTTTCTCACACTCTCATCAAACAGTTCCTGAGAGGAGCTAACAATTTAAGGCCCCTAGGGAGAGCCCCCACCCCTGCTTGGGACCTTAACTTTGTACTAGACGCTCACGCTCCCCCCACCTTTTGAGCCTGTGGCTACAGCAGAGTTAAAAGTCCTCTTGGATAACAGCCTTACTTCTAGCCATCACTTCAGCAAGAAGAGTGTCTGAATTACAGGCACTAATGGCTGTGGAACTCTCATTATTTTCCATGCGGACAGGGTTTCCTTTAGGACTAACCCATCATTTATGCCCAAGGTGGTATCCAGTGTGGTTTTAAACCAATCCATCCATTTTCCAACCTTTTTCCCTAATCCTCAAAATAAATGGGAAAGGATTCTGCACTCCTTGGATGTGCACAGACAGCTCAGGTTCTTCCTTAACAGAACTAAACCTTTCAGAAAATCTGACCAGCTGCTAGTTAGCTTTGGGGCAGAGGGCAAAGCCATTTCAAAGAAAACCATTTCCAAATCGATAGCACACTGCATCCATTTTTGCTATAAACACCATGGAAAACCTACCCCACAGGGGATCAGAACTCATTCCACTAGGGCTACCTCAACCTCTGCAGCATTTCTCCGGGGAGTCCCTACCAAGGACATCCTGGAGTTCTGTACACACCTTTACCAAGCATTACCACTTACCTATTTTTTCTAAATCCAAAGCTGGATTTGCCACAGCAGTCTTACAAGGCCTGCTAGCCAGCCCCAGTACTTCTTGACTGCCTCCACCCTTCCTCTGCTTTGGGAATCAACCCAAGTGTGATGACTGCAATGGTGAATCTCGAAGAACATAGTACAGTTGTGTACACTTAGCATAACTGTAGATGTTAGAGTGTATTCACTATTGCATTCCTGGTTACCCTCTCTCCAGCTCCCTGACTTTTCTATTCTTTCTGCCTATCCTCTTTTTGGCCATATCTTATGGCAGTGGTATTTACGTTTTACTGGAGGTGTTCCACACCATGTAATTGCTTCCTATTTTGGGGGCTCCTGACATCTGGGGCAAGAAAAACTGATGTAATGGTGTCAGCTACATGTTTTATACCCATGACGACGTGACGTTATGGAAGAGGTGACAACATCCAACGCAGAAATCCCAAGACTCTGGTATTCGGGCCGACTGAGTGTTACCTGCAGGCAGATAACCCAAGTGTGATGACTACGCAGTGAATACACTCTAACATCTACATTTATGGCAAGTGTACACAACTGTACTTTTTTAGTAGTAAGTGGTCGTTTAGGGTTTCAGACTGTCTTGTTTGGTGTTTCAGATCTTTGTCTTGACTTTGATAAAGGTTTTTCCCTTAGGTTGGTTATGTTAGATAAACCATTGGGTTTTAGAAGGTGTTCCTCGTGTGGTCGGAAAATGCCCATTTCCGACTCACATGAGGAGTGTCTGTATTGCCTCAGCAGCAACCACCTCGAGGTGTAGTGCAGCATTTGTGTCTCCTTCAATCCTAGAGCTTTGGTCGACAGTCATAAATTACTTATTAAAGGTTTCTTCTAAGGAGACCCTTGGTCACTGGTTCCCCAGCCAAGGCGAGGTCCTCGGGGGCTAGAAAGAGGATTCCTATGGAGGAGGCCCCATCCAAACGTCCCAGGCTGTCAGATCCAAAGTCCTCTGATCCGGCTCCAGCCAGGGCAGTTTCAGATCTGAGATCTTCAGGTCCCAGAATGTCCAGGGAGTCTCTACTCCTGGATCCAAATCCTTCGGATCTGACTTTTTCTGCTCCCTCTCCCAGATCCAGGGTGCCAAACTCTAGAACTTCGGATCCGACTGTGGGAGCCGTGCCCACAAATCCGACCCTTTCGGATCTGAGAGATTAGAGGGCTGTTATTTCGGATCCCTTGTTTTCGGCTCCGATTAGGTCATATCCGAGAGTCGTGCTGGAGTCTATTGTAGTGGAGGATCTCCCTTTGGATCCTTTGTCCTCTGTGCAAGCCCTGTCCTCTCCTAATAGGTCTCACTCTAGGGAGCACAAGGGAAGATATTCAGGCTCCAGGCACGGTTCTCCCAGCATATCTTCCCGATCTTCCAGGAATGCCCTTCCTGTGGATATGGACAAGGATGATGTGGGCCTTCCTGAAAGCTCAGATGGAGTTGAGGCTTCTGACTTCCCAGCCCACAGGTCGGGGATCCAATCTCCCACTTCCTTGTTTAACCCCTCATAATCCAACCAGTGGCTTGGATTCTCAGGGGCTGTTGAGCGGTGCAGAGGCTAGGGGGAGCTACAGGGCCCTGTTTGGGTCCTTCCCTAGCGGGGTCGTGGTTGGTACTGTTCCTGCTCACCACCACCCCCCCTCCCCCCAAGAGACAGACCATCCCTCCGGTCAGGGCTGTCGACCCGGGGTCCATGGGGTTGGATTCTGGCCTGGGTTTTTTGGACCGGTCTCCTCACCTAGGCGCCTCTGCCTTTGATAGCTTCAGTCCAATGGAGCAGGGGGGCCATTGGGTGGTCTACCTTCTCTTCCTCTAAGGTTTTGTCTGCGGGAGTGGGGGATGGGCCCTCCTCCAGTCCTTCTGCATTCTGGGCTGATAAATATCCTTCTGTGCGATCAGAGTTGCCTCCCCTGCACACGGCCATCCTGCCCAGCCTCAGTATCTGAGCAACCTGGGTCATTCTGCTCCCGGTTTACATCAGATCTAGCCTCCGTGGGGGTGCCTCCCCCTCAGGGGTCCTCTTCTCTTCTGAGTTTTCCCTACAGCCTTTAGCGGAGAAAGTTCCCAGGAAGAAGACCTGTAAGAGGAGGCATCTTGACTCCCCTATGGAGTCCCTAACCGAGGATATGGATGCTGATGGAGACAGATCCCCGAGATCATTGCCGGAGGACATCTCCTTTGGAGACATACCAGAGATCCTCAAGGCCAAAGGCGGTTGGTCTGCCCAATCCCCATCCTTGGAGGAAGCTGTATTTCTGGAGGCTTTTGGTACGGGCCCAGCTACCTCTTGTGTGTAAACCCCCCCCCGGCTGATCCAGTTATTGATTTCATGATCAGCAGGGCTTGGAAGGAGCCAGATACCATGGAACCAGAGCCAAAGAAAGCAAACAAGTTCCTCAGTCCCCCACCAGGTAAAACATTTTGGTCCAAAGCGGTCCCGGTTGATGCTGTTGTGATGACTGCTGCCACCAAAACGGACTTGGAAGAGCAGAATTCTTCTGTCCATCCTCCAGTCGTGAACTGAGAGCTCTGGACAGATTTGGAAAGTGGGTGTTTGCCTCAGCTACCTTTAGTCTGAAAGCATTAAATTATCTTGCACATTTCACCCGTCTCCAGCGGGATTTGATAAAGGAACTGTCTACTTTACTCTCTGGGTCCAAGTCTGAGGAGGAATTCAAGGTAGTTTCTCCAAAGCTGTCAACCCTTCATTCAGTTGCGAATTCGTACATGAGGCTAATCTCCAATGCTGTGGAGGGGTTCTCATGGGCGGCAGGCTCCGGCATCACCATAAGGCGTCATGCCTGGCTGCACCTGAACGGGTTTGCAGAGGCCTTCAAGACGTTGTTTAACGTCCCCTTTGATGGTTCCACACTCTTTGATCCCACTGTGAAAGAGACGTTAACCCGCAGTGAACAGGAAGGGGGAAGACTGTCGGCCGTTGGAATTGGGTTTTCTGCCCCTGAGAGGTCTTTTTTCTAAGACCTGGAAGGGGAGCAAGAAAATGTGGTTTCTGAAGATGCAGTCCTTTTTTCCAGGATGCTCAGGAAGATTCCTCTTCCAGGGGATGGGGAAGAGGTTTCAATGGTAGGCGTTGCCTTAGGGGCAGGGGCGGCTCGCAAAATCAAATTTCCAGGGAACCCTTCTCTGAGAAACCTTTGCAGCATCCCTGAGACGTTGCCTGACTCTCCTTCCCTGAAGGCAGTCAGGGGTCTGTTATCTTTCACCCTCTAGCCTGGGCAACCGTTACAAGTGATCAGTGGGTGCTAGCAGTTATATCCAGGGGCTATTGCATTCCCTTTTCGGAAGTTCCCCCGAAATCCAGAACCCTTCCGGACGTGCCACCTAGTCAGGAAGAGTTGGCCCCATGGGAGGTTGCGACCCTTCTTCAGAAAAGAGCCATCCAAGAGGTCCCCCGCAGGGCAGAAAGGATCTGGAGCTTATTCCCACTTCTTTTTAGTTCCAAAGAGAACAGGGGACCCATGTTCTATTTTGGACCTCAGTCGCATGAACTTGTTCGTACAGAAGTCAGTTTTGGATGGTCACTGTGCAGTTGATTGTGCCTCTCTTGCACAGCAATGACTGGATGTGCTCAGTGCACCTCCAGGGCGCATACTACCATGTAAAGGTGGCTCAACCGTCCAGGAGGTTTTTCTGCTTTCGCCTGGGAGCCGATCATTTTCAGTTCAGGGCCCTGCCCTTAGGTCTCACCTCAGCCCCCTGAGTGTTCACCAAACGCATAGTGGTGGTGGTAGCTCATCTCGAGTTGCATGGAATCCAGGTTTTTTCCCTGTTTGGACAGTTGGTTCCTAATGGCTCCTACAAGGCATCAACTATTGGACAACATTCACACACTGTACTCTACCTCTTTCATCAGTTCGGCATTACAGTGAACATGGCCAAATCCTCATCGATTCCATCCCAACGTCTGGAGTTCATAGGCACTCTGTTAGATACCACCACGTAGATCGCAGCCCTTCCTCTTTGTCGGGCATCTCTTATTTGCACTCAGGTTCTGCTGGAGCAAACTTGCCCTCAGGCTTCACTCATTTTCAGACCTCTAGGATCCATGGCAGCTGCTATTTATTTGGTTTAGATTGCTCAGTACCATATGCGAGTTCTTCAGTGGACATTTGCAGTTCAGTGGTCAGCGTTGCTGCATCCCCTATCTTTCGCCACTTGTCTCACCCCAGTGGTGTCAGTCATCTTTTGTGGTGGACTTGTTCACCGGATCTTGTAGCGGGCAGGTCATTCTTGCCACTGATTCCTATGGCGATAGTCACCTCGGACGCTTCCCTCCTGGGGTGGGGGGACATTTCCAGGGAGAAGACGGTCCAAGGGACATGGTCACTATCAGAGACCAAACTACACATCAGCATTCTGGAGATGAGGGCAGTCTTTCTGTCATTGCAAGCCTTTCAAGATTGCCTTTCTATCGGACAGCATTGCTGTTTGGTATATAAACAAGGAGGGGGGCACATGTTCTTCATCTGCTTTGTCACAAGGCCATGAGGGTCTGGGAATGGGTAATTGCCATGAGGCGCTTTCTCATTGCAACACATTCACGGAGCATCCAACGTGTTGGCAGACAAATTGAGCAGGGCTGTCTTGTCCCCTCACGAGTGGTTCCTGAATCCAGTGGTGGCCCAACAGATCTTCCATCGCTGGGGTTATCTGAGCTGCGATCTGTTTGCATCGCCTGTCAACCACAAGCACGGCAACTTTTTTGTATTAATCTCCCAGAGGGGCACTCACCCACGATTAGCCTCCGTGTCTACTGTACTCCTTTCCTCCTTTGCCTTTAATTCTCAGAGTACTTTAGAAAGCCAGAAGCCTCAAGAGTCGATTGATCCTCATTGCCGCCTTCTGGCCTCGGCAGGTGTGGTCCCCCCTTCTACGGTTTCACTTGAGGCATCCTCCCTGTGTGCTCGATCCAATTCCAGATCTTTTGTCTCCTCCGTCTCTTCCGCTCCTTAACCTTTGGACCTTGCGTCTGACAGTGTAGTATGTCCACTTCCTGTGATTTTGGCCAAGTCCAGGCTAGCTTCACCCGTAAAGATGTCATTCTTGCTTCCCAGAGGGTTTCCTCTAGGAAGGTTTATTCCAGTAAATGGAAGAGGTTTTCGATCTGGGCAAAGAGTAAGAATCTGGGCCCCCCCTTTTCTGCCTCTGTTCCCGAGATGCTTCTCTTTTTGACCTTTCTCTTTAGGGAAAGGGCCTGTTTTTCCAAGATCAAGATTCAGTTGGCAGCAGTTTCGAATTTTCACTTCAGTGGTGATTCTGCCTTTTTGTCCCGTCTCAAAGTCCTTTTTAAAAGGCGTTTTTCTATTATGGCCTCCTGTGAAATGTCCTGCTCCTCCGTGGGATTTAACTTTGGTCGTGCAGGCATTGACAAAACCACCCTTTGAGCCAGTGGCCTCTTGCGATATTAAATTTCTTTCTTGGAAGACTGCCGTTTTAGTGGCAGTAACTTCGATGAAGAGGGTTTCGGAGCTGCGAGCTCTTACTATTAAACTACCCTACTTAGTTTTTCATAAGGACAGTGCGTCTGAAGTCAGATCCAGCTTTCATGCCTAAAGTGGCCTCAACAATGAATCTCAGTCAATGCATTCATCTTCTCATATTTTTTACCAACTATTCCAGTAAAGGGGAATACATCCTGCACACCTTAGACCGTTCACTCTCAACTTCGTTTTTATCTGCATAGAACACAAGAGTTTCGACATTCAGACCAGCTATTATTTGTAGCCTTTCCTATGAATAGAAAGGGCAGAGGAATTTTGAAAGTCACGGTCTCCCACTGGATTTCTCAGCGTATTTCCTTCATTTATTCTTCAGAAGGTATTACTTTGTCTGCACCAGTGAGGCACACTCCACAAGGGCAGTTTCTACCTCAACTGCCCTTGCAGATATTCAATCTTTGGATGTTTTTTGTGCAGCAGCAACGTGGTCTTTTCCTCACACATTCATTTCCCACTGTTAGATTTGGTTTCTAGAGGAAGGGCTTCTTTTGGCTCCACTGTTCTTTGGCATGTCTTTCCTTGAGACCTCCCAGGATTCGGGTAGCTGGGGACACTGAGTAATGGTGACTAGATAACATCAGATTTATAGTTATGTACTTACCATAACTTGGTATCTGTTCTGTAGTCACCATTCATCACGGTCCCACCCTCCAGCCCCCTTCCTGGAAGATTGGTTGGATTATGGTGGTCCAAGTTTACTGTTAGTGCTTTGGTCCGTCTTCTTTCCTTATGCAAACTTGATCTGAGGGAGTGGAGGGCAGCAGAGCATTATGGGAGGGGAGGAGCTTGAGCTAAGCTGTTATCTGTGTCTGCCGGCTTGGATCCAAGACCCTAATGTGATGAGTAGTGACTACAGATAACACAGATGCCAAGTTATAGTAAGTACATAACTATAATTATCTTCCATTCTCCAAACTAAATCCTCTGGGCTTCACTCTGCTTTCCTCAGACCTCTTTTCCAGCAGCTTACAGATTGAGCAGCAGCATCTCCACTGTTCTTCCTTCCCCAGCACACACACACACACACACACACACTTGAGTGTTCAGGAGGTAGTCTGGCTCCTAGCTTTCCTTTGCCACTGGTTGGTGACTCTGTTGCGAGTTGCTTCTCAGACCACCCATCTTGCTCCCTTGGTCCTCTTGGTGTAGCCTTTCAAGCCACCTAAGCCTGGGGATCAGACACTTCCTCTTGAGACTGTAAGGATTCCCTTAGCAGGCAAAAGAGAGAGACTTTTGTCATTGTTTGGAGAAGGAGTAGGTGAAGGGACCTCACTTGGCAAGGATGGGGTTTGGAGGCTGGATTCAGTAAACCCAAGAGGCAGACATTGTTAAAGGATAGTATGCTTTGTGAGAAACTTCATCTCCTGTTTTTTTGTCATGGACAGGACAAATTTACTTGCCAAGGAACCGATTACTGCTTTTTCTTAATCTGCTGAGAGAAAAATGAATTCCTTCTCATTCTGACAGGATTTCCCAGTTAGAAAAGTCAGTGTAAAGGAGGGGTTGGTTGGACAGTTGCTTCACACTTTGTTGAAAGGCCTCTCTCACTGACTGTTTAACATGAGTCATTTTAGTGGGGTCAGAATGAAATTCCTGTGGCACAGAAAATGTATTATGACTTGTAAGATACAGATGCCTGAAGCTGCACCAATCCTTATTGTATTGCCTGCTTTAGAAAATGTTTTTCCATTGCATCAAACCCTCCTGATGGGTAGCTGTAGATCTTATTGATCACTGCTGCAGTAGCCTTAGCTGTTTGGGTTATATCCTGCCAAGGATAGAAAAGCAGGCCAGCTTCCATAGCTTCAGGGCACCTTCCATGCACCCAAACTGTAGAATGTCTCAAGTTGAGCGGACTATATAAGACAGGTTTGGGAGAGAAGCCCTGCTGAGCTTTACGGACTCTGAAGAGTAACACTCCTGTGTGGCTTTTGAGGATCGATGGTCAACTTCTGCTTTCTTTAGCTGGGCCGATAAGTTCCTTTTGAGGAAAAAACTTCCATTTTATTTACCAATTTTCTGATGTTTTATTACTTTTCTTTTCAAGAAACTTATTGAAGCTAGGCATGTTGTGTTTTAACGTATTGTCCTAAAACTGCAACATAGTTTTAAACAGAGCACTCGTTTGTCAGTTTAAAAGTAGTGTTATCTAACTGATAAACCAAAGTTGTTTATTTTAATGTTGTGGGGTTGCCGTAGTGTTTGAAAGTGCTTTTTTTTACTGTGTTTTTTTTTTCTGTCAAAAAAAAGTAACTTTTTGTGGCCTGGTAGTTTTACTGGCTTTGTTGCATGGTTTTCCCTAGGATAGAGACACCATTTTCGGTTTGACCATGGAGCAGAGTCAGTCCCATGGGTCTGCCTTCTAGCCACAAAAATAGAAAGTTGAGCCAACAGCATTTGCCACTACAGCCAGCAAGTGGGCGACTCTGCTGTGTACCTCAGACCACTCATCTTTTACCCGCAGATCCCTCTGGTGTAGCATTTACAGCCACTGTGGACCAGGGGTTAGCCACATCCTCTGCAGCTGTTGGGGTCCTCTCTGTGGACAAGGGAGAACCACTCGTGTCCGTCCTGGGAGAGGGAAGGGGGATGGTTCTCCTGTTGTGTCAGAATGCTGTGCCCATCCCCGGGGAAGCAGAGGCTGCCATTAGTAAAATAGTCTGCCCCGTTTTTCCTGTCTGTTAGAAGCTGAAAACCAAGCATGCATCTTCTCCTCAAATTTCTTTGTGTAGGAGAAGTTTACTGGGACTGGCTTAGTTTGATGCAGGCTAGTGATCCTCCTTGTAGAGTATTTCCTAGTAAAAGAGTGGGAGATGCCGCCTTTCCTGAAGAGATTCATGACTCTGAATCTGAACAGGAAGATGCAGAGATGGATTTGGGGTTTGTTTTCAGATTTCGGATTCAGACCTTAAGGACAGCGCTCTTTCTGATTCTGCCTGTGGTGGCATTTCTTTCCCCAAGAAAATTGCAAGAAAGTCCCAGTATTTTTAGTGGGAGAATACTGAGTTTTCACAGTCTCTCAAAAAATACCATTGAATTGTGCAAATGAATTTTCAAGAACCTACACCTGTTCCTTCTGTCCTGTCTGCTTTAGAGGATGTGTGTCTTACTGCCTACAGGTCTCCTGCTAGTCAGCCACTATCCCTAAAAAGGCAGATAGGATCTGTAAAATTCTTCACACTCAAAATTTTATATACTATTCCAAAACCTGACCCAGCAACTATAGCCTTAAGTTACTCTTCTGCTAAGCACTTGGTTAAGTCCAGCCTTTACTCTGATGGGTATGGGGATAAAGTATATACTTCTGCCGCTTCAGAATCTTGAACATATGAACTTGAAAATGTTTATTTTGAAATATTGTGAAAGTGTGAGGGATATTTTATCTATAGTTCTTGTGAAGAAATGTTTTTCTTTTTTCTATTGCACAGATCACTACTCACTGTTTGCAGTGTGTATATGACTCTGATACTACTTCCAGGGCTATGGCCACTAATATAGTTTTAAGGAGATTTGCTTGGCAGCATTCTCAGAACATTTTAGATGTTAAAAATGAGATTTTAAATTCTTGGATAGAGATTGTGTTTGTCCCCTTTGCTGAAGAGATGATCAAAAAGTGTGATGAAAGGGGCAAACTGATCCAGGGAGTGTCTAAGATTTTTAAGCCCTCCTTTTCCAAATTGTCCAAGGGATTTTCTTACTCATCCAGTTTTGGCAAAAACAGTATAAACAGTCTCAACAGAAATAAGGTAAACAACTGTTTACTAAATGGCAAGGAGGTTCCAAAAACGTCTCAAACTTCCCAAAACCAAGGACATTCCCAGTCTGAATGACTGTTCAAGAGACCTTCTGACCCCTTCCCATCCTAACCCCCTGTCTCTTCCAGAAAATTTGAATCTCCTATTTTCTGTGAGGCAACAGATTGATTTTCAGAACCATTCTGCCTGAAACATTCATTGGGATTACAGGTGGCAGTGGGAAGAAATTCTTCATTTCCTGGGGGTCATTCCTCATCCTGCAGGTCAGACTATTTCATTTTCTCCTGTTCTTCATCACTTGCTGTCCCATGGAGTGATGGAACCAGTTCCCCCATCCCAGGTGGGAAGGGGTTTTATTCAAGGATGTTCCTAGTCCCAAAGAAAGAAAAATCCTGGATACCAGTTCTGGATCTTTCCTAAATCTGTTTGTGATAGTTCCCAAATGCAGAATGTCACGTCAGAACCTGTTGTCTGTTCCTCTTTCAAGTTTGATTATAACACTAGACTTAAGATACTTTTTGCATCCCTAGTCATCTTGGTTTCAGATGTTGCGTAAGGTTTTTTGTTTGGATCACATTATCAGTTCTCTGCCTTACCTTTTAGACTATCCGGTGCAGCAAGAGTGTTGGTGTCTAGCTCCAGTTATAGCTCATTGCAGGCTACAGATATCCACACTTTGTGTTTAGACAACTTGCTTATCTTTGCAGAGTCTCTTTCAAATGTCAGGAATCTCTCTTGGGTGACAGATTTTGCAGAAGCTGGGGTTCCAAGAGAACATTCAGAAGATTTTCCTGACTCCGTCACACAGGCTTGTGTTCCTGGCATGTCAGCTAGACACCTCAGTTCAAAGAGCTTTTCTTTCACAGGAAAACATAGAAATAGTTCTAAAGATGTAGGCATTTCCAGTCAGACTTCAGTCACTGAGAGAATACTTCAGGATTTTGGGTCTCATGGCATCTATGAATGTTCTTTGTTGCAGTATGCTTCACCTTAGGGATCTCCTCCCAAAGGTAGCTGTACATCATATGTATGCTCCCCATTCAGGATGTAGGGCATAAAGGTGATGTATGAATGCAGTTACCCAGAACCTCTTTGTTGATGGTCCAAATGCCATCATCGCTTGTTGCTGTGAATGCCCTTTTTCTGTGCTAAATACTTACCCGTCAGATAAGAGCCCTGTTGGGGTTTCTTCTTTTTCTTTTGGTCTTGTTCTCTTATGGTTGCTTAGAGTTCATGTCATCCAAGAAAGTAAAATGTCATTGTGGGAGGCAAGTTCCCCATAAGGATAGTCAGTTTTTTGTCTTTTTGTCAGGGTGCTTCCCACAACCATACATCCTGTAGCATTTGAGACTAAGACACTTAGCCAGGGAAGACAGCCGGCTTCTATCTGAAGAACCAGAGGCTTAAATTGTTAGCCAAAAGTAGCATGGCAGAATTTTCTAACCCTGGGTACAGTTAAACAAGGTGTAATTAACATAATTATCTTATCATATATGACAGGCAGGCTTACATTTATATAAATGAAAACAAACCGTATTGACAATTTTAGTTGCTAACATTATACATCAGTTATCTGTCCATTGTCAGTCAGACATTACATGGCTCATTGAAATCCTGCCTTTTTAAACCTCATTCCTCTGCATGCATTGTTCCCACAATTTCCATATTTTTCTATGTAATTTGCACCTACTGTCTTCTAAAGATCCTAATTCCAGTTTTGTCTCCGTTACTATGTTCGTACAAGTCTCCCTAGTGTTGTATGTAAAGCCAGTGAAAGAATTGTCATGGAGATCAGTAGAGATGTAGTGAACCTCCAGACAATGGAACCAACCCAGATTGGTTTCATCAAGGGCAGGTCATGCCTACTCAACCTGCTGGACTACTTTGAGAAGGTCACCAAAGCAATGGATGAGGGCAAAATTGTTCATACTGCCTTCCTTGACCTGGCCAAGGCATTTGACACAATACCCCACTTGGGCATTGTTGACAAACTCGAAATTGGGTACAAACCCGGATGTCACCTGGTGGATAGCCATCTGGCTCACAGACAGGACCCAGGAAGTTAGAATTGGGGACTCCACCTCTACAAAGAGGCAAGGCACAAGTTGGAGTCCCTCAGGGATCAGTCCTTGGACCTCTCTTTTTTTGGCCTTTACTTCTCAGAAGTCAAAGCCAATGTCAACTGGTCTCTGGCTGACTAAATTTGTAGATGATCGCAAATTAGAGCGGTCATTGAATCTCACACTGACACAAATGTTCTCCAGCAGGGACTGACAGACAACTGGTGTCAGAGACGAAAACTAAATGCCAAGAAATGCTTACTAGTATCCTTTGGAAAGGCATCCATCCCTAGTAACCATGTTGACAACGCACCCCTTAGAGTTGAACCAGTAGTCAAGGACCTAGGGACAGACAGATAGTAATCTAACCTTTAGTCATCCTGTATCTACAGTGATGAGGAAGTCATTCTATTTTGTGCAAGTTACAAACAAAAGGTATGTCATCCAAGTCCAAGGGAAGTCATTGTTCCACTGTGTTCTGCACTCATCAGACCTGTCATTGAGTACAGTGCCCCCATTGGTATGTACCTAACCAAGCATGTCCAACAATTGGAACGTCCCCAGAGGTTCCTCACTAAAATAATGCAGGACGTAAGTGATATGTCCTATGCAGACCGCCTCAAGGCCCTATCCATGTATTCTGTTACAGGCTTTTGAGAGGAATTCTTTGCCTGGCATATAGGACATTCAGACCCCACTCTGATGGACCTCCTGTATGTCCACAAAACAAACAGCACCATAATTGCCCATTCTAAAGACTTAAACCTTGCATGTGATATAAATAGGACCTGCTGGAAAGATAGGTTTGTATCCCAGAGACTACCCCATCTGTGGAACAGGCTCCCCATCCATGTGAAGCAGAGTTCCTCCCTAACCCAATTAAAGTACAACTTGGGCACTTTGATGGGAAACTGGAAATTCATCCCTGGTTTGGCAGCTAATGTCTCTAATGGACACCGGTAACCTGTAAATGGTTCATATCCCAGGCCCATGCTTACACTTGTCAAGGGTATCAGAACTTGTCAGAGATTTGTGATGCATGGCTAGGCTTAAAAAGGCCCTTGTCATTGGCCTAGTAAACCGCAATGAACCCAAGTAGTTTCTTGCTGTGAAAGGTTGTTAACATGTCATGGAACCCCAGCTCCCACCCCCGCTGTAAAGTTTTTCACAGTGTGTCTGGATCTTCTGCCTCAGATATTTAGTCAGTTTTTCATGTTTTTTTTCTGGAAAGGTGGTTACAAGTCTGTATAGTAAAGTTAAAAAGTAGTAACAGACTTTTGATGTTTAGACTTGTAATCTTCGATTTCGTGCTGGTGTGTAACCTGTTCTGTCAGCTTGCTACGCTTGTGAAAACAACGTTTGGGAATTGTTCCTGTTTTTCTACCCTTGCCCCTCTTTCTTCCTGGCCTTGTCCAGATTTTGTGATCTAAGAGTACAAAAAAAAAAAAAAAGAGGTTGAGAGTTGTGCATGGATTTCTTCTCTTCCTCTACTATGGACCTGCCTTATGAAGTACGATTTTTGTTGTGAAGGTCTGTGATGTGTGCAAGATGTTGAGACAGTTCTCTTAGAGGTTTCTATCAGGACTCCCCCCCCCCCCCCCCCCCATAAAAAAATAATTGGAACTACACAATGTGATCCTTTGCCTCGGATCCAAAATTCCTACGGCCCCCTACAGATCCTGTCGTTCCTGGATCTGACAGATTCGGACCTATGATATTTTTTCCCACTTGTCTGCTCATCATCATATCCTAAGCCCACTGACTGCTTACTGCAAGACACAAGGAAATATGGAAAGGAAAGTGTTATTCTCCATGCTGGATATTTGCATAAAGGACGACTGATGCATATGGAAACTCCTTGTGAAAAACAAGATGTGGCAGTTGAATACAAAAAGCCTGCCACTTTAACACCATTTGTGTTGAGGCAGTGGCTACAAAGATTGTTTTTCTAAGTGAGATACACAAGGAATCGGACAGCTCTTTGGGTCAAAGGTAGCCGGAGACTCCTTTAGATTCTAATTTTTCTCCTCCTGCGATCTGATTGGTAAGATCATTCCTCCTCTTTGGATCCTGAGACTAGGATCCTACAGATACCAGGTACCCAAGGATAACTGGGCATTTTTTCGGATCCAACACCTTTCAAATCTGGGACTCCTACAATTCTTTGGATCCAATGTCTTGACTGTTTCAAGCCCTACTCCATTCCACATCTTTAAACTGTCCAAATCTTCACAATGTCCATATTACTGCATTAAGTTTTTTTGACTTGTTCCTCATAAAATGTTTGGTTTTCTGGCAAATAATTGGGAGAGATTTAGCCACTCAAATCAACAAGTGGTATTTCAGATTTTAGCTTCATTATCTTGCATGATAACTTCTGCTTTCTATGCCTTAGAATTCTAGATAATTTAAACTACTGGCTTAGTGATCCCAGGGTTTGTCACTAAATAAGAATTCTTTCGGGTTTTCTTAGGAGTGTTTTGCTCTAGGGGATTGAGAGCATACTGTCAGCTGTCCAGATTTTCCCAGAATGTCCAGATTTTTGCCCCATATTTTTGGTCAGTTCCTCATTAAATTTGTTTTCTAACAAATGACTGGGATGATCTAAATATTGAAGTAACCAAATAGTGACATATATTTAACTTTCCAACTTTAGATGGTTTATAAAATGCATATTAACAGAATCTCAGTCTAGTAGCTTTCTAAAGTTAATAACACTATTTAAGGTATGTCGCCATAACCCCCCTCCACCTTTTGTCAGGGATTTTCCAGTTTTCTTGCACTTAGAAATTGAGATGTTTCTTACTTTACATAGAGGTGTTCACTGAATCTGGTTTGTCTGGCCCATCCTGTCAATCTTTTACAGAGTCAGGATTGTTTTTCCTATATGGGTTGGTTCCCTTGGGTTGGGGCGATTCAGTGGGCACTTGCTCCTTGGATTTGGTTGGACCACATTATGCCTGTGTCCATCTCACCCCATGGGATATTCCACTGTGAAGTTCTCTTTCCTTCATTGTGCTGGATTTCAGTGTCTGGTCCTGTCTTCCTTTCTGGATACTGCGGTTCCATGGGGGTAAGGAGATCCTTCATTCCAGTTTGTTTTTGGTGGCAAGGACTTGATTTATCCTGGGATGGCCACCCTCCAGTAGTGTTTTTTCGAGAGGAGTTTTCCCCTAACAGTACAACTACTAGGAGCAAGAATTCTGACTCCTACATGGCATTCTCCAAACTTTATCGTGCCCCTCTTCTCTTAGCCCCATGTGGAGAGTGGTAGTTTCGCTGGACATGGCACCAGTGATGGATGTCGCTGTGCTGGTGTTCAGTCACCCTATCCAACCTCCCAACAGTAAGCCCAGAACGATGAACAAATTTGGATAGCGCTAGTTCATCTCTGATGCTTCCAATCTGAGGTTGCCTACAACCCACACACTTCTCTAAACTTTAGGGGCTATGAGGTGGTACTTCAGTACTCTCTCACACTTGTCACGGTTTCCTAATACTTCAAAGAGAGTTGTACTCCTTTCAGTGGATGGCACTTCACAACCAAACAGTCCTAACTAGACTATTCTCGGATTTCGTCTGCATGAAGTGGTTCCTTCATCAAACTCCTTGGGCTTCATTGTTTAATGTCCCCTATTTACGGGTTTTCTTTGTTCACAGTATTGGTGGCGGGGATGCGCTCACCTGTAGCCAACAAACAGGAGGGCAAGACCCTGACTACCGCTGGTTTCTAACAGTCTTCTACCCTTGATGTACATTTTCAGGAAACTCAGAGGTGGTAACAGAATGTTGGGGGTCCCCCAAGATGCATGCGAGAATGCTTCTTCCAAAGGCAAGAGAGGAGGACTTCAACTGTAGGAATCCACACAGAGGCAAAGGAGGCCATAACTCCATGGTTGTAAATACAGGTATATATCTAACCGAAGAGGCATTACAGTGAATGCCTCTTCATTGACCCTTAAAGAGCGAAGCGGCAGTTATGCGAATGGCCAAATTATCACCCCCAGTGAAAAAATCACTTGGCCATTAGCGTCAATTTTTCCCTTTCCCCACTGTAGTGAGATCTCGGAGTTGATGTAGGTGTAGAATTTACTGTTTGTCATATTCACTGAGACTGCCATTTAACTATTGAGTCAATATTGGTTTTCATTTCTCCATGTTTCAGGCTAAACCTGTCAATGGACTTGAATGTACTGAAGTATATTCTTCCCTCATAAGACACCCAAATCTACAGACGTTTTATTCGTTGCTGGAAGCATTCAAGGACACTTTGAGCAAATTGTTCTTTCTTACTCTGGCTACAGTATCCATGGACGCCAACGCCCAACTATCGTGGGAGTGCATATTTGAAAGTGATCCACTCCACAGGCTTTCCATTGGAGAACATAAATCAGTTGTCATTGCCCTGACATAACGCCAGTATTCTAAAGTCGGTAGGCTTTCTGAGAGGCCGCCTACATCCCTACTCCCCCATCTACCATCAATCCTGAATTTTCTGCATAAGGCCAGTGGCAGGGAACCTCTGTTATCTCATTGCCGCCTCCTGGTATCATCTGGTATGGTCTGTCACTGTGTGTCTCTAGTATCATCTGAAACATCCTGCAGGTTTTTCTGGCACTCAGTCTGGATCTCCTATCTCACCTGGTGGAGATCAAGCATCTCTTTTTGCATACTTTGTGGCTAACAGTATATTCATTTTTTTTCTATTCAAGTGATAGTATAATCCAGTTTCCCTTTCCATGTTTGTGACATTATTTGGCTTTCCAGAAAATTTCTAATAAAGCCTATAGAAGCAGATGAGAAAATGTTACCCACATGAGCTTACAAGTCAGTACATTATCCATTCTCAGCTTCTACTTCTGCCACCCATCTCTTTCTTGCCAACTCCTTTAAGGAAAAGGTGAGTTTTCTCTACTATTAAACGTAATTTAGTAACTCTGTAGATATTTCACCCTGGTAATATATTCCTCTCCTTTAGGTCTTCCAGATTGTTTTTCTTGCAAGGAATCTTGCTGCTTAGATCTCCCTTGGGAGAGACCCATCTTCTACTTTGGCCTCTCACTGTTATTGCTTGGGATTAATACAGAAACCCTTGAACTAGAGAGCAATGAGGATATAAAATTTCATCATGGAAAACATTTCTGTCGACAGCAGTTATAATTGCAAATGAATTTCAGAACTTTAGGCCTTGTTGGCCAGGCCTCCCTACATTCCCTTTCTTAGAGAGGGTGTCCCTTCAATAAGGAGGGATTGGTCCAAGCTGACCACAGAGGCAAGCATTAGTCATTCATACGTTTGCTAGTTATTCCCAATTTCTCTAATAACTGCTTACACTTGTTTCACTTTTTTGAGGTCTATATGCAGTTATGTTCATATCGCATGAGACCAAACCATACAGGAAGTCTGACCAACTGTTTATCTCCCTTTTCCTTCTAACTGCTTAGGCTAAGCAGTCTTCAATGTTACACTGAACAAATAGATTACTGACTAAGTTTTTGCTTCATTTTCCATAATGATCTGTAACAGCCTAGTCTTCCTGCTGCCCATTCTACTAGATATAGGGCTACAGAATATACTTTTCACCCAGAGCTTCTGTTCAGGTCATCTGTGTTTCAGTCACTGTGTCAAAGACTCCTACCTTTGTAGCACATTACAAGTTGGGCATTGTCTCCAAAAACAGAACTGCCTTTGGTTTGACAGTGTTCCAGCATATTCTTTGAGGGCCTCCCAAGAGCTACTTTGCGGGGGATTTTTAACCCATCATTGAAGAATGAAAAGGACAGCATCAGATAAAGAAATTATGTACTCGCCATAACGTTCCATCTGTATTGTCCATTTTCATTCTTTCTCACCTTCCCTCCCAGCCATCCCCGGCCTTGTCATTCCTAGAAGGATTTTAGATTATGTAAAAGTTTTTATGTTCCAGGTTTAAACCTTAATATTTATCTGTCCTGTTTTTAAAAATCAGTATGCAGTAGTCTGCAAACTCAGTTGGGGACAGCATAGTGAATTATGGGAAGAGGGAGGAACTCGACACTAGGATCCATAGTCTAGAAAATGTGGCTGAGCCAGATTCGAGTATCCATGACTCATCAATGAGGAAGAATGAAAATGGACGAGACAGATGCAACATTATGGTGAATACGTAACTTTTTTCATCATGTCTGCTCATGGATCCTCCTCTTTCATGGATCCTCCTCTTTCAAGGCAGTCACATGTCAAAATGTTCTTGAAAGGGGTTTAGCATATGATGCCTCCAAGTAAACCAGTGCCCACTCCTTGGGATCTTAATTTTGTGTTAGAGAAACTAACACTTGCCTCATTTGAACCAGCTAATCTGGCTAACTTGAGGTTCTTAACATGAAAAACACTTTTGTTTGCTCTGAACTCTTCAGGAAGGATGTCTTGAGTTGCAAAATCTTATGGTGAGTCAACTTTACCTCATTTTCCACAAGGGCAGAGTTTCTTTGAGAACTATTCCTCCTCTTATGCCTAAAGTGTTGTCCAAGTTTACCAGACTAATAGTCTCCCCGTTTTTCTTTCTTGAGCCAAAAAATGAGGAGTAAAGGTGCTTCCATACCTTGGATGTCCATAGGCGACTCTGGTATTACCTTGACAGAACTAAATCGTTCAGATCATTGAATCAGTTCATTTCTTGTGAAGGTAGAAAGGGACAACTGGTGCCAAAACAGACCATTTCCAAATGGTTGCCCAGACTATAAGATTGTTATACTTACCATGACAAATCTATTCCAGGCAAGGTCAGGGCCCTCTCTACAAAGACCTAGATGACATATGTGACTTTTTGGAAAGTGTTGTAGTCCAGGAGTATTGTAGAAGCTGCTGGTTAGTCCTTTGTACTTACTTTTACAAAGCACTATTCTTTAGGGGCTCCTGGACCCTTTTACCACTTCTCAAATAGTTAGCTGTGGTAGTCTACCTATATAGTGAAGACTGCTGCAGCAGTGATCTGTATGAAGAACATAGTACACTTGTGTAAGTTGAACTTACCATAACAGTAGATGTCAGTTTCTCCCTCCATGTTCATGTATTATTTATGTCAGGGTGTGGACTTTTATTAATTATTCATAGCCTTGTCTTTTCAGGGCTCAGCCTCCCCCTCTCTGTTGGCAGGAAAGCTCTTAAGGGCTTCACGCCCAAACTTCTCTCAGGTCGGCTTAGCTTGAGCCGTTTGACAGTTTGGGTGCATGGAAGGTGCCCTGAAGCTTTGGAAGCTGACCAGGTGTTGTACCCTTTGCAGCAGTAGCTTTAGCTATATGGGTTATATTTTGGCATGATCATCTGAACATCATCTGATATGGATAGTTCAACTTACACAACTGTACTGACCCTAAGAGGTGTGATAAGTTGTAAAAAGTGCCTCCGATCGATAAGTACATGTTTTCTAATCCTAAAACAGGTCCAGCTGTCATTTCCTTAACCAACTCTGATGCTTCTAAGCAAGTTACTGCTGTTAATCTCATTCTTGGTGACAGATGGAGAACCTTTGGAAAAGCTGGGGAAGAAAAATCATTTATTGTATTTTATTTATTTATTTTTTTTTTAACTTTCAGAATTTTGAACCAGCGAGCTCATATGTTAAAGTATTTTCTGTTGTGTATTTAGAGAACATGCAGAAACGAATGGCAGACCTACCTTCTGAGGTGAAGAATTCACTAAATGCTTGTGTGTGACAGATGCTTCTTGGGAGACAAAAGCGTATTTTAAAATGTGCTTGTGATTCATTTGGTTCTTCCTGTAGGTCTTCTGCATATGGATCAGTTTTGAGAAGACTTGCTTGATTTACATGATCAACCTTCCTGAAGATGTAAAATCCAAGACTTTAATTTCCTTAGATGAGGAAGACTGGTGCTTCTGCAACTGTTTTGAAGTGTGATGAAAGGGGAAAAAATGATCTGAGGAGTGGCTCAGATTTTCTAGTCCTTTTTTAAAACCAAATAGTTTTCCTTCCTCCCAGACCCTTTTTGCAATAAACAATTTTAAGCAGCAAGGAGCCAGATATGAGGGTTTTAAAACCAATGGATGGAAGTTAAAAAGTAAAAGAAAAGCCTCCGAATCTCGGGCAGCCCTCCCAGTCAGCATGACTGTCCACCAGTCCAGAGTCCCCCCTCAGTCCTGTCCTGGCAATCTCTGTGTGCGCCTTAGACTTCATATTACTTCTTGGCATCAGATATTCTCAGACTGTGTTGGGTTCTGACATGTTTTTGGCAATGGAAATCCTTTCCTTTCTTTTTTTTTTCAGGGGATTCCATTTTGCAACAGGAACCGGATTTCTGTCTCCTCTCATTATGCATAGCATGCTGTTTTAGGGAGTCATAGAACCAGTGCCTGTCAGTCTCCTAGGCAAAGGTTATTCAAGAATATTTCAAGTTTTCAAACCAGAAGAGTCCTGGAAGCCAGTGTTGGATTTTTCTGCATTAAACATTTTTTTTTGTCAAAATTCTGAAGTTGAGGTTATCACTTCAAAACCTTGTACCTTTTGATTCCTTATCTAGTTTTCATTGTAAAGCTGGATCTAAAGGACACCTGCCCACCATATCATATTCCTATTGCCATGCATTTCAGTTGTTTTTTTTTAATACTTTCTATTTCTTGCTCACATTCAGTTCTGTGTTGTACTCTCCACTGTATCAAGGGTATTCACAAAATACCTGGTTTAAGTCATTGCTCATTTGCAGACTCCAGTGCATTCATAGCTCTGCATATGTTATCTTTGCTGACTCTTTTTTTTTCATCTGTTTATGAACTCCTACTCATTCTAGGTTTTCACATCAGTTTACAAGTTGTCTGTCAATGATTTTAATGGCATGTTTGCTGATCTCAACTTTTCCTTTCTCCAGAGAAAGTGTTTCAGCTTTTTTCCTGAGTTTCTCTAGCGTAAGTCAAACAACTTGCAAAGGAGTTTCTCAAGATCATAAGGTGCATAGCATCAGTGATCGTACTGCCCTTTGACAGACTAAGAAAATACAGTGGTACCTTAGATCAGTCTAGACTGTCTAAATACTTGGACTTTTCGGATTCAATATTTTGGATTTGTAGAGAAGGAGATTGTATGGTGGGCATTTTGCAATCCAGGTCTTTCATTCTCCCCTCTGAACCCCCTTTGCAGTCAGTCATCACAGATGCATCCGATCTAGTGTGGTTTCAAAAGGGGGTAAAAGCTGAAGCTCTGTGGGACCCATTGGAGTGAAAGAAGCATGTAAATGTCAGATAATCCGTAGTTTGAAGACCTTGAATCCTGTTTTGTTCCCTAGACCTCTTCTGCAACTGTTCATAGGCAACTTTTCAGTAATGTAGTTAGGAAGTACCAGATCTTACCCTTTGTGCAGACTGGCACTGATAGCCTGGGAGGTAACAGTTCCACAGTTTCTCTTCAGGCTTCATGCATTCTGTCAACACAACCTTATTGCAGACAAGCTCAGCAAGACCAGTGTCGACCCCTTCATATGGAAACTTCCATGAAATGATCAGACTATGGGGAGCATCAAGTAGCTCTGTCTCCCTTTAGAACAGAAAAAAATTCTTCTCCCGGACTCCCTGCAAGCAGTCATGGAAGAGATGCTTTTTTATTCCCATGGATTGGTTTGTCCCCCCCTCCCCCCTTTCCATTAATTACTGAGTTTTTTTTAATGATTCAGGACTCTACAAAAATTGCAGTGGTGAGACTGTTTTGGCTAAGGCTACAGTGATTCCAACTTCTCAGTATGACCGTGATGAGTTAGAGTTTGATGACCTCATTCTGGAAGCTGTTCAGCTAACTGCCTGTATAAAAAATGTTTATACCTTTTAGGCAACTTTTTTTTGTCTGACATGCACAAGGTACTAAAGGAGGTGAAAAAGCCTGCTACTAGACAGTCGTATGTCATCATCATCATCTTTCGGCTGTTCCCGTTAGGGGTCGCCACAGCAGATCACCTGTTTCCATTTCTTCCTGTCCTCTGCATCTTGCTCTGTCACACCAACCACCTGCATGTCCTCTCTCACCACATCCATAAACCTTATCTTAGGCCTTCCTCTTTTCCTGTTACCTGGTAGCTTCATCCTTAGCATCTTTTTCCCAATATACTCAGCACATGTCTAAACCAACGTAATCGTGCCTCTCTGGCTTTGTCTCCAAACCTTCCATCCTGGGCTGACCTTCTAATATACTTATTCCTAATCCTGTCCACCCTTGTCACACCCAGTGCATCTTTAATTCTGCCACATCCAGCTCAAACTCCTGCCTTTTTGTCAATGCCACTGTCTCCAACCCATATAACATAGCTAGTCTCACTACCCTCTTGTAGACCTTCCCTTTCACTCTTACAGGTACTCGTCTGTCACAAATCATTCCTGACACTCTTCTCCACCCACTCCATCCTGCCTGTAGTCTCTTCACCTCTCTTCCACACTCACAGTTACTCTGAACTATTGACCCCAAGTATTTAAACTCATCCACCTTTGCCACCTCTACTCCTTGCATCCTCACCATTCCTCTATCCTCCCTCTCGTTTACACACATATATTCTGTCTTAGTCCTGCTGACTTTTCATTCCTCTTCTCTCTAGAGCATATATCCATCTCTCCAGGGTCGTCTCCACCTGTTCCCTACTCTCACTACAGATCACAATGTCATCTGCAAACATCATAGTCCATGGGGACTCCTGTCTGATCTCGTCTGTCAACCTGTCCATCACCATTGTAAATAAGAAAGGGCTCAGTTTGATATCCTCATTCTGGAAGCTGTTCAGCTAACTGCCTGTTTAAGAAATGTTTATACCCTTTAGGCAATTTTTTTTTTGTCTGACATGCGCAAGGTACTAAAGGAGGTGAAAAAGCCTGCTACTAGACAGTCGTATGTGCAGGTGGAAAATATTTTCTAGTTGGTGCCACTCTGAACAAAAGCCCTTTTCAGGCCTGGTTGCCGCTGATTCTTTGTGTATGTGAATTACTGCCCAATGGATTGTCGTAGTCTTCTGTCACGCTACACTTCTCAGTCATTTTTGCCTGCTTGTCTGTAAACCCTTCAGTTTTGACAGGGCTCAAGTTCAGTAGTTTTGAAAAGGGTCTTATACACCAGCCCTCCTTAAAGGCAGGCTTCTCCTTGGGATCTCAGTTTTGTACTTGAAAAGCTTACTTTGTCTCCATTTGAATTGGCTCACAATGTTGATTTGAGGTTCTTGAGATGGAATGCTTTTTTACTTATTGCTCTGACATCTGCTAGACAAGTATCTTGGTTACAATCATTAGTGGTGAATCAACCCTACATCATTTCTTCTGAGGTTGAGTTTCTTTGAAAGTAACTCCTATCCTTCAAGTCTAAAATCATCTCAAGTTTAGTTCAAGTCAGATTGTTAATCTTCCTAGATGTTCTTCGTGTTTCACTGTTGCAGTCATATTTGGGTTATCTGCGGTGGTGGTGCTGCGGTAGTGTTGTCGCCTCACAGTAAGACGCTGTCCGGTTCGATTCTCAGCTAGAGTGTCTTCTGGGTGGAGACGTGCGTGAATGGGTGTACCTTCGTTGAAGGTTGTGCATCAGGGCTGGCAACCTGGCACGTAAAAATCTGTCTGCCAATCATTAGCGGACCGGAGTTCTGCTGTGGTGACCCCTAACCGGGGAAAAGCCGAAAGAGACGACAACAACCTCCATGTAGCCCTTAGCCGGCCTGAATACCAGTCTCTTGGGATTTCTGCGTCTGATGCTGTCGCTTCTTCTATGATGTCAGGTCATCAGGGGTATAAAACATGCAGCCGATGCCATTACATCAGACTTTCTTGACGTGCGGTTCCCGAAGCGGAAGCAGTTTGCAAGTGCCGGTCAGCCGACTCCTGTAATTTTCGTTTTCGAGTTTCAGACCTGAAGTCTTCAAAAAGATGAGTACCCCATTGGGGACCCTTTTTTCTTGCTCTAACCGATGTCAGAAAAAATTTATTGTCTTGCCTGTGGAAAGCAAATACCTCGTAGAGATTTTCATTCTTACTGCGTCACCTGTTTAGGCCCAGATCACGACATCCCTCACTGTTGGTTTTTTGCTTTGTTTAATGCTCGGGCTATTTTTGTAGCTAAATACTTTCGTTCTCTCTCTCTCTGTACTCCGAAATGGCTTTAAGCCATCCGACTACCAATCTTCCAAAAAAAAGTAAGGATAAGACGGACCGCATAGGTCCAAAACTGCCGATGATGCTTCTGTTAAGGTAGTTGCCAATCCGTCGGTACTCAGTGAGGTGCTTTCACAGCCCCTGATACCAGCTTCTGCAGATTCGCAGGCCTTTACTGAGACCCATTCAGAGTCCTGTATATGCCGTGAGATGCTTCAACTATGGAACCTGCGGATGTCTGTACCTTGGATGGGTCTGGAGCCACTGTGCAGGCTCTGGCTTCTGAGGGTGTGTTCAAGCCTACCGATTTTCATATTAAACTGACGACTTTGTTTCAAGCCAGAAATACCGAATTCGTCGGTCAAAGTGCATTCTCAGGCCCACATGCCTCAAAAACAAATTAGAATGGCTGAAGACCTTATTACCTTAATTAGGGAAAGCCAGCCTTCCCCCTCTGAGACCTAGAACTGATTTTCCTTCTGATAAGGAATCTGATATCTTTGTTCCTTTTGACTACCAGGATTTACCCATATCTACCTATGAGGATTCTGATGCAGAGGATTCCATTCTCTCTGCTTCCCCTCCAGAAGATTTTTCTTTTGGTGAAACCTTGCATACCCTTAGGGAGCATTTCCGCTTGGAATGCCAGGATTATTCTCAGTCCAAAAAGAGACTTGGGGAATTTTTAAACCTGTCTTAGTACAGGCCTCTAGCTATCCCTCCTGTTCTCAAGATTGTAGATGATGTTTTCGTGGAAACCAGCCTTAGCCCGGATACCTTGCCTCCAGCTCTCGGTAAACCTGATAGATACTATAGAGTACCTGACTCTCTCAAATTCCTCTTCACGAATCCTGCTGTGGATCCAGAGACCATTCCCCAAGGACCAAAAGGCATTAAAGCTACTACTGCCAAAAATCCTACCCCTTCTGACAGGGATTCTAGCACTTTAGACAGATGGGGGTAAGAAGGGTATACACCTCTGCTACTCTGGCCATTAGGGCTTTAAATTGCCGGTTTCATATGTTAAAGTAGCAGTATATTATGGGGCTAATTAAGCAGAAATTGATGTTGATTCCTGACTGTGCTGAACACAAAGATTTACAAGAGGTGATGTGTTCTGCTGACCAAGTTGGTAAACATACTTTGCAGTGTGGTTTTGATGCTTTAGAAGCATCCTGCAGGGCTGCTGTCACTGGATCTGTACTTAAAAGGCATGCTTGGCTTAAGGAACAAAGCTTGCCAGATCATGTAAAAGCAAAATTACTGGATGCACCCTTAAACCAAGAGCGCCTTTTTGGCAGTAAAGCAGAAGTCCTCAAAAGGATGGAGGAAAAAGCTAAATCTATGCAAACCGTTAAAGATTTCTTACAAGTACAGCCACCTAGATTCAGTAGGCATTGGCCTTCAAAGAACTGGTCCTTTCCAGCCCCTTCCAGGCCTTTTCAATCCAAGCCCAGGGACAGCAGACCACCAATACTTCTCTCTCAGGCTATGCACAGATCTAAGCAGTGGGGGGCTCCCACTTCCAAAGCAGGGAGTAGTAAGCCACCCCCCCATGGTAAAATTGCACAATGACTTATACTAAACTCCGCCAAGCCTTGCTCAGCTACTTGCACCTTTAGGAGGAAAGCTCGCCCTGCATGCAAAGAACTGGGAATACATTACCCAAGACAAATGGGTTTTAAACAGTTTCCCTAGGATACAGATTCCACTTCCACTCACTCCTAACCCTAAGTGGATGGCCACACCTTCCCCCGAAACAGTGAGCGGAGGCCCAAAAACAAGTACTCTTTCTCATCATCAAGGCTATTCAAGCTGTCCCAGCAGAACAAAGGGGACAAGGTTTTTATTGGACTGTTCCTGGTTCCCAGAAAAGAAAACTCCTGGTGTCCTATCCTGGATCGGTCTATTCTCAACACCTTTCTGGTGGTTTCAAAATTCAGAATTCTGACTCTCCAACAGCTTCTTCCTGTGCTAGCCAAGGATGCCTGGCAACCCTAGAATTGAAAGAAGCTTGCCTGCACATCCCAATAAGGGAATCTTGCAGGAAATACCTACGCTTCACGGCAGGCTCCATGCACTTCCCTTTGGCTTATCTACTGCACCCAGGGTATTCACAAAGTGCCTAGCTCCAGCCGTTGCATTTTGCAGGCAGAGAAATATTCAGATTTACCCATACTTAAACGATAGCCTGATTCAGGTGGAAAGTCAGGACTTGCTATTACAGCAGCTGGCATTTGTAAAGAGACTTCTAACTTCACTGGGGCACACCATCAACGAGAAGAAATCACACCTAGTACCCTGCCACCAGATTGTATTCCTGGGAGCAAACCTGAACACAACTTCCCAGATGGCATTTCTCACAGCAGAGAAACAAATTTGTTTGACAACCTACTGGCCACAAAAAACTCTGTCTGCAAGGAAAATACTGGAAGCTCTGGGGTTCATGCCCTCTTGCATTCTGTTAATTTCATATGCAAGACTGAATATGAGGAAACTTCAGTAGTATAGAAAAAATCTATGGTGTCAACATTCTCAGGACCTGGAAACAATAATTCCGATCATTCCTAGTCTACGGGCACAGTTCCTTTGGTGGACAGAGGCCTGCAACCACAAGGGGCTCCCTTTCAGTCTACCCCCTGCTGTCCAAACCCTAACAGACCCATCAGACTATGCATGGGGGCTCACATGGCAGGTCAGTGCATTCATGGCAAATGGAGCCCAAACCAGATGCACCTGCATATCAATCAAAAAAAAATGTTAGCTGTACAGAATGGTCTGATAGCCTTCAAAGACCTTATCCTTTAAGGACAACTGTTGGTAAAGACAGAGCACCACAGTTATGTGGTACATAAACAAGCAGGGGGAACCCATTCCTACCCACTTTGCAGGCTAGCCATGGCTCTGTGGAAGACTGCCTTGAGCAACTGAATTCACTGGCAGACGACTTAATCAGAAATCTCATGGACTCACACAAATGGAAACTGGAACCCAAAATATTCAAGGTCTTGAGGAACAAATGGGGGACACCAGAGGGTAGACCTGTTTGCCTCCCCTCAGAACTACCATTTGAACAAATACTGCACCAGAACTCCCCACAGTCAAGCTTGGAAAGTGGATGCCCTGTCCTTTACCTGGAAAGGCCTCTGTCTATACCTTTCCCTCTCTGCCTATCCTCTTGAAGGTTCTACTAAAGGTCAAACAGGACAAGCCAAGGACAATACTGATCGCACCAGACTGGCCACGCCAGTAGTGCTACCCTCTTACACAGTCTGACAGTGCTACAACCTTGCCACCTGCCTCAGACCCCTTCCCTGCTGTCTCAGCAGGTGGGCCAAATTCTGCACCCTCACCTTCAAACCCTGAACCTTGCAGCCTGGTTAATCCTCTGAGCCCACCTCCTGCAACCCTCAGTAAGCAGGTGCTAGCTGTCTTTCTTGAGGCAAGGAGGCCTAGTACTAGAAAATCCTGTTCAGAAAAGTGGAAAAGATACTGTTCCCCTGGAGCCAGTTTCAGGGGATGGGCACAACGGTGCCCAGCTTATCTCGTATACTAGATTCTTCTTTCGGCTTTTCCCAGTTAGGGGTTGGCACAGAGGATCACCCGTCCGCTCATGGTTGGCAGAGTTTTTACGGTGTTGTTGCCAGCCCGGCGCCCAACCTTCCATGGAAGGCGCACACATGCACACACACACCTAGGGCCAATTTAGAGTGTCCAGTCCACCTACAGCATGTCTTTGGCATGTGGGAGGAAACCCACGCGACCACAGGGGGGACATGCAGACTCTGCATAGAAGGCACCCCAGCCGAGGATCGAACCAGAGAACCTCTTCCTGTGAGGCAACAACGCTAACCCTGCACCACCGTGGTTACTTAACAGAAATGCTCCACAAGGGCCTATCCTTCTCTTCAATTAAGATTCATGCCTCAGCCATATCAGCTCATTATATTACTGAGCCACTCCTCTTCTCTCATCCTCTGGTAAAACAATTCCTTAGAGGGGCCAACAGTTTAAGGCCCCACTCCAACCTTGGACCTTAACTTTGTATTGGAAAAACTTACCCCCCCCCCCCCCCCCCGAACCGGCTGCTACAGCAGAGTTGAAATTCCTCTCTTGGAAAATAGCTTTACTTTTAGCCATCACTTCAGCAAGAAGAGTGTCTGAACTGCAGGCCCTTATGGCAGTGGAACCCTTCATCTTCCATGTGGACAGGGCTTCCCTCAGGACTAACCCATATTTTGTGCCCAAGGTGGTGGCTAGTGTGGCCTTAAACCAGTCCATTCATTTGCCTACTTTTTTCCCTAATCCTCCGAATAAAGGGGAAAGGATACTACATTCTCTGGACGTGCACAGACAGCTTAGATTCTATTTCGACAGGACTAAACCCCTCAGAAAATCTGACCAGCTGCTAGTCAGCTTTGCTGCAGGGGCAGAGGGGAAGGCCATTTCAAAACAAACCATTTCCGAAATGGATAGTGCACTGCTACAAGCACCATGGTAAGCCTACCCCACAGGGGATAAGAAACACATTCAACTAGGGCTGCATCTACCTCTACAGCATTTTTCAGAGGAGTCCCTACCAAGGGGCATCCTGGAAGCTGCAATCTGGAGTTCTGTACATAATTTCATCAAGCACTACCACTTGCCTATCTTTTCTAAATCCAGTGCTGGATTTGCCACAGCAGTCTTACAGGGCCTGATTGCTAGCCCTTATGCTTCTTAATCTACCTCCTCCCTTCCTTACCTTTGGGTATCAACCCAAATGTGATGACTGCAACGGTGAAACACGAAGAATATAGTACAGTTGTGTACACCTACTATAAATGTCGATGTTAGAGTGTATTCACTGTTGCAGTCCTGGTTACCCTCCCTCCAGCCTCCTGATTGTCTTTCACCCATCCTTTTAGTTTGGGATATCTTATACTATGTGTATTTGCTTTTTGCTGGGGGTGGTCCACAGCATATAATTGCTTCCTATTGTGGGGGGCATCTGACATCTGGAGCAAGAAAAACTGATGTAATGGCGTCGGCTGCATGTTTTATACCCCTGACGACCTGACGTCATGAAAGTGACTGCATCCAATGCAGAAATCCCAAGACTCTGGTATTCAGGCCGGCTGAGGGATACCTGCAGGCAGATGACCCAAATGTGATGACTGCAACAGTGAATACACTCGAACATCTACATTTATGGTTGTGTACACAACTGTACTTTCTTTCTTGACCCAGTGAATAAGGAAGAAATAATTCTTCACTCTGTCGATGTACACAGGCATCTCGAATGCTACCTAGCCAAAGCTCACCCTTTCAGGAAAGCTGACCAGCTGTTCCTCTGCTATGAAAGTAAGAGGAAGGGAGTTTGATCAATTTTAGTGTGTTCTTCGTATTTCACTGTTGCAGTCATCACATTTGGGTTATCTGCTTGCAGTAGTCCTCAGTCTGCCTGATTTAAAGTCTTGGGTCCTGTGTCAGTTGCTGTCCCATCTTCCATGATGTCAGGTAGTCAGGGGTATAAAGCATGCAGCCGACACCATTACATCAGTCTTTCTTGCCGTGCGGTGCCTGAAGCAGTTTGCAAGTGCGGGTCAGCAGACTCCTGAAATTTTCATTTTCGAGTTTCAGAATCGAAGTCTTCAACTAAGCTAAGTACCCCGTTGGGGAACCTTTTTCTTGCTCTAAACCAATGTCAGTAAAAGGCAATAATTGTATTTCTTGTGTAAAGCAAATACCTCAAAGATTTTCAGTCGTACTGCATTCCTTGCCTAGGACCTGACCATGACTTGCCTCGCTCTGTTTTTTGCCTTATTTAAACAATGAACTATTCGTCGTCTGTATATTTACGCTTCTACATTTTTTGGTACTCTGTTCAATTATCCAGATATGGCTTCGGTAAGCCACCCAACTACCGACATTCTGAAGAAACGTAAAGATAATGACAGACTGCATAGGTCCAAAGCTGCCGACGCTTCTAAGCTAGTCGCCAGTTCGCCGGTACTCAGTGAGGCGCTTTCGCAGCCCCTGATACCCGCTACTTCAGATTCGCAGGCCTCTACTGAGACCCATTCGGAGTCAGGTATGCTGCGACATGCTTCAGCTGTGGAACCCGTGGATGTCTCTAACCTGGATGGATCCGGAGCCGCTGTGCAGGCACCGACTTCTGAGGGTGTATTCAGGCCTACTGACTTGCATATTAAACGGACGCCTTCTTCAAGGCCTAAAGCTCGATCCATGCCTAGAAAACAGATGCCCAGACCTCATGGTTAGGCCTCTGTGCCTAACAAATGATAAGAATGGCTGAAGACTTTATTACTTTAATCAGGGGAAGCCAAACTTCCCCCTCTGAGACCTAGGATTGAGTTTGCTTATGATTCTTCTGATCAGGGTTCTGAAATTTGTTTCCTCTGAAGACCAGGATTTACCCTTATCTACCTATGAGGAGTCTGATTCTGAGGACTCTATTCCCTTTGCTTCCCCTCCAGAGGATTTCTGTTTTGGTGAAACCTTGCATACTCTTGGGGAGCATTTACGCTGGGAAAGCCAGGATTGCACTGACTCTAAAAAGAGGATTAGGGATTTCTTACTTCTGCCCCAACACAGGTCTTTAGCTATTCCTCCTGTACTGGACATTGTTGATGCCTTTTCGGAATCCAGCTTGGCCACCGACTCTCTACCTCCTGCTCCCAGAAAACCTGATAAATATTACAGGGTTCCTGACTCTCAAGTTCCTTTTTAAAAATCCTACTGCAGATCCTGAGACCATTTCACAGGGTCCTAAGGGCATTAAGGCTACTGCCAAAACTCCTGTCCCCTCTGATAGAGATTCCAGAGTGCTGAATAGATGGGTTTAGAAGGTATACACTTCTGCAGCCTTGGCCATTAGGGCCTTAAACTGCCAGTTTCATATGTTAACATATCAGCAGCATATTATTGGATTACTTAAACAGAAATAATTGTTGATTCCTGACTGTTCTGAAAATAAAGATTTACAGTATTTAATGCATTCTGCTGAACAAGTTGGAAAACATACTTTGCAATGTGGTTTTGATTCACTAGAGGCATCTTGCAGGGCTGCTGTCACTGGGTCTGTACTTAAAAGGCATGCTTGGTTTAAGGAGCAATCTTTGCCAGATCATGTTAAAGCTAAATTGCTGGATGCTCCCTTAAACCAAGACCGCCTGGTTGGCAACAAAGCAGTAGTAGTACTTAAAAAGATGGAGGAAATAGCTAAATCTATGAAAACTGTTAAAGATTTCCTGCAAGTACAGCCTCCCAGATTTAGTAGCCACTGGCCCTCTAAAATGTGGTCCTTTCCTGCCTCTTCCAGGCCTTCTCAGTCCAAACCCAGAACCAGCAGAACACCCAGTCTTCAGTCCCAAGGTACTCACAGGGCTAAAGCAGTGGGGGGATCCCACTTCCAAAGCAGGGAGTGGTAAGACTCCCCCCTATGGTAAACTGTCTCAATGACTTAACTTTAAATCTTCTATGCCCTGCACAACTGACTGTTCCCTTGGGGGGAAAGATTGCCTGGCAGGCAAAAAATTGGGAACTTGTTACCCAGGGCAAATAGGTTTTAAATACAGTTTCCCAAGGATACATATTCCACTTTCACTCCTTACCAACCCCAAACGGTTAGCCAGACCTACCCCCAAATCAGTGGGCGGAAGCTCAAAAGCAAATTCTCGCTCTCTCAAGCATCACGGCTATTCAGCCTGTTCCAGAAGAGGAACGGGGACAAGGTTTCTACTCGAGACTTTTCCTGGTACCCAGAAAAGAAGACTCCTGGCATCCTATGCTGGAACTCTCTATCCTAAACATGTTTTTGGTGATTCCAAAATTCAAGATGCTAACTCTTCAACTGCTTCCTATCCTAGGCAAAGATGCCTGGTTGACAACACTGGATTTAAAGGAAGCTTACTTGCACATCACATTATGGGAATCCTGCTGAAGATACCTACACTTCCAAGTAGGAAACATGCACTATCAGTTCTCTGCACTGCCCTTTGACTTATCTACTGCGCCCAGTGTATTCATAAAGTGCCTAGCTCCAATCATTGCATTTTGCAGGCAAAGAAATATCCAAATATATCTTTACCTGGACGATTGTCTAATTCAGGCAGAAAACCAGGACATACTATTGAATCATCTGGCATTTGTACAGAAATTACTAACTTCCCTGGGGTACACTATAAACAAAAGGAAATTGCATGTTGTACCCTGCCAACAAGCTGTATTCCTGGGAGCAAGCTTGAACACAACTTCCCAGATGACTTTTCTCACGCCAAGAAAAACAAGTTCATTTCACAGCCTACTTCAAAGTAGTCTTTGGCCACAAAGACGCAGCTATCTGCAAGTAAAGTACTGCAAGCCCTGGGGCTCATGGCCTCCTACTTTCTACTAATTCCATATGCAAGACTGCATATGAGGAAACTACAATGGCATCTAAAAAGCCTATGGTATCAACATTCTCAGGATCTAGTGGCAATGCTTCCTGTCATTCCTTGTCTACAGATAGAGTTCCTTTGGTGGGCAGACGCCTGTCACCAAAACAAGGGACTACCATTCACTCTACCCCCTGCCGCCCAAACCCTAACAGACACATCAGACTATGCATGGGGGGCTCACTTGGCAGGGCAAGTGCATTCAGGGCAAATAGAACCCAAGTCAAATGGATCTGCACATCAATCAGAAAGATTGCTCTGACAGCCTTCAAGGACCACATCCTTCCAGGACAATTAATGGTAAAGACGGACAACACCATTGATGTTATGTGATCCTATCTCGCCTACATTCAATACTGATGGGCTCGGAGCCGATCCCTCGGCTCCGACTCTGCACGCTATGCTATAGAGCCAGGCCTCTTATTGGCTGAGCTATTTCTTATCCCAGGATGCACCACCACTAATCTCCCAGATCTCGTTTGCCGCTTACAAGCTAGGACGTGGTCTCAACTTGGCTGGGCTAAGTACTGTTTTATTCAGGCTTTTCCTGTCAGGAATTTGCTTATTTTGAACCCAAAAGCTGTTTTAACAGCTATTGTGGTACGAGTGCGTTGGAGTATATCTGTTGAGGAATTTGTGTTTTTTCGTTAAGGGAAGGTTTCCCGTTAAAGTTAGAGGGGCCTTCCCCTATTTGCTATTTCTAGCGTTTTATTTGTGTGTCAAGTACCTGCTTAAGTTAGAGGGTCTTGACCCTCTTTTTTCTGTGTTTTGTGCATAATAGTACTGAATTGTTTAAAAAAAAAAAAACTTTATATTTTAACTTAAAACTTGCTAGTTTTTGTCTACATTATTATTAATCTTAGAAGTTTGTTAGCATGTCTAAAGAGCATAGACCCTCTGGGTTTAAAAAGTGGGCGAGGTGTGGTTATAAGATGTCCGTAACGGATGACCACTCCTCGTGCGTTTATTGTTTAGGCGCCAAGCACCTACAAGAGTCATGTAGCGTGTGTCACGCCTTTTCATCAAGAGTCCTCCAGGAGAGGAAGAACAAATTAATTCTAAAAGGGTTGATTAAGCCATCCTTCGAGGAGGCTTTATCTTCTTCTTCCTCTCCTTCAAAAAAGAAAACGTCTGCTCCGACCAGTCTGTCGGAACCGACTGCCAAAAAACCTAGGCAGGCTTCTCCATCGGCTCCACGGACTTTGGAGCCGAGGGCGGAACGGTCTGCCTCGATGCCTCCAGTCTAGACCCCTCTGGTTTCGGAGCCGAGGACTGGGGCATCGAGAGGCGGGTCACCTTCATCGGCTCCACTGATATTGGAGCCGATGAGAGTTGCCGGCTCAGACTCTTCCCCTTCGGCGCCGAAGTCCTCATCGGCACCGAGGGAAATTGCTTTGAGATCTCCCTCGGAACCGATAGTAATAGAATCCATTCGGAGCCGGTCCCCTAGTCCTATGGAGCCGATGGAGAAATCGGTTCGGACCCGATCGGTGTCATCTAGGTCCTCCAAGATGTCTGATTCGGACATCGACCGGGTGCTCCTAAGACTTTTCCAGTCTCCGGTGTTTCAAAAGTTAGTTTCGGCTCCAACCCATTCAGCTTCGGAGCTGATGGTCCACCCTGCTACTATGGTTCCTCCTCCAACAGCCTCGGCACCGTTGGAGCCGGTGCTGGTGGAACCAATGGAGGTTTTAGGGTCGGGCCCGACCCTTACTCCAACTCCGGCTCTTGAGTCGGAGTTCGGTACGCGGACTTCTGTCGGCCCCGGGGACGCCGACTGATGTTTTCGGTCCCAAGCCTTCCTCTCGGTGCGTCGGCTGCGGGAGTGCCGTCTACCGTCGTGGCCACGGAGGTGGGACCCTCCCAGGATTCTGGTGGTCCCGCCTTCAGGGCTATGAGGAGTGCGTTAGCCAAATCATCTTTGGCTACCTCCACGGTCTCCCCAGCTCCTTCCCTGCATACCGAGACTGGGTCTTTGGCAGTCCCCCTGTCCTTAGCGGAGCCCCGGGGCCTGAGCCGTGGAGGTCCTTCTGAAGCTTCTTCGGAGGAACCCCCCAGGAAAAGATTGTGCAAGAGGAAACACGTTGACTCCCCTGATGAGTCTCTTACATCAGACACTGATCTCGATGATGCAGAAGGGTCCCCTAAGTCGTCTTCAGATGTCTCCTTTGCAGACATCCTGGAAGCCCTTAAACAATGAGGCGGCTGGCAATCCAAACCCCCTTCTGCTCATGAGTCGGTGTTCCTTAAGGCCTTCGGGGCTCAGCCCTCCGCCTCCTGGGTGTCTCCGCCCTTCGACGATCTTGATCTGTCAAAGGGCGTGGGAACACCCAGACTCTGGAACCGGTGCCTGCTCGTCCTAATAAGATCCTGTCAGCACCCCCGGAAAAAGAGTTCCTGACTAAAGGTGTGGCTGTAGATGCTTTGGTGGTGGCATCTGCTACCCAGCAAGATGTAGCAGAGGCTTCGACGTCCGTCCATCCTCCTAATAAGGAGTCTAGGAGCATGGATCGGTACGGTAAGCGCACACTAAGTTCAGCGGCCTTTACATTAAGGTCCTTGAACTATCTCACGCACTTTACCAGATTTCAGAGGGATCTGATTAAAGAACTTTCCGATACCCTCTTGGGTAACCTGCCTGAGGAGCTGGCCCAGACGGTTGGCTCTCAGCTGGCTACACTGTCGGCCATTTCAAACTCGCCCATGAGGCTCATTTCTTATGCGCCCGAAGGCGAGTAGAGCGGGTACAGGCATTGCTCTACGGAGACAAGCCTGGCTCTGCCTGTGTCATTTTGCGGAGGCCTTTAAGTCTTCCTTTGCCGACACCCCCTTTGATGGGTCCTCCCTGTTTGGACCCAAGGTAAAGGACACACTGACCCGCTGCGAGCAGGAAGGTAAGACTTTGACTGCCGTAGGGGCACGATTTTCCACTCCCTTTCGGCCTTACCCCAAGGCTAAAAGAGGAGGGATAATGTGGTTCCGTAGATTTCAGAAGTCTTACCCCTCACAGCAGGACAATCCCCCTTCCAGAGGCAGGGGAGGGGGAAATTCTTCTGGAAGATGCCGTCCCAGAGGCAGCAGAGGCCCTCGCAACACTGGAGACCGCGAGTCCTTTCGTGGCTCTTCAGCCTTTCACAGTCCCTGAGGGATTGCCCGACTGTGCAGCTCCGGGGCCAGTCGGGGGTCATTTTTTGAAGCACCTAAAAGCCTGGGAAGGTATCACTCAGGACCGATGGGTGCTTCGAATTATCGCCGGAGGTTACACCATCCCTTTCTCTCACTCTCCACCTCAGTCCAAAAAAATCCTGGACCCGCCACCCAGTCAACGGGAAACTGCAGCCTCAAAAGTTTCAAAGCTGCTGCAAAAAGGAGTCATCCAACCGGTCCCCGCAGACCAGATCGGATTAGGGACTTACTCAAGATTCTTTTTGGTGCCAAAAAAGACCGGGGACTTGAGACCCATTTTGGATCTCAGCATTGTAAACCGTTCAGTCAAAAAGTCCAAGTTCCGAATGGTCACCCTACAAACCATTCTCCCATTGCTGGAGAAAGGTGTTTGGATGTGCTCCATAGATCTCAAGGACGCTTATTACCATATCATGGTACATCAAGCGTCCAGGAGACATCTCGCGCTTCAGCCTAGGAGGCAGTCATTTTCAGTTCCGCGCTGCCCTTTGGTCTCACCACAGCCCCCAGGGTGTTCACCAAATGTTTGGCGGTCGTGACTGCTCACCTGAGAAGTCTAGGATTCCAGGTGTTTCCGTATCTAGACGACTGGCTCCTAACTGCCACCTCCAAGCATCTACTATTGCGGAGCCTACAAGCCACTATATCACTGGGCAATTCCCTTGGAATCACCTTCAATTGGCCAAAGTCTGTGTTGCTGCCATCTCAACGCATAAGATTCATAGGGGTAGAGATAGACTCAAACCGAATGCGGGTCTATCTACCTACAGACAGGATACAAACCATACAGGCTCAAGTTCGAGCAGTACTTCCCAGATCCAAAGCCCCAGCCAGAATGGTCCTGCAGCTATTGGGATCCATGTCCGCCACGGTTCTTCTAGTCCCCCTGGCAAGGTTGCACATGAGAATTCTCCAGTGGCTTCTTTCAGCTCAGTGGTCCTTTCAGGAACTCCCTCTGTCACCTCATATGGATCACGGAAACCTGCAAACGGGACCTTCGCTGGTGGCTAGTACCCTCCAATTTGGATCAGGGACGACCCTTTGTTCCACCTCCTCATGCGGCCTCTCAGACCACGGACGCCTCCCAGATGGGGTGGGGGGGGCATTCCCTGGGCAGGTCAGTCCAAGGCAAATGGCACCCAAAAGAGACCCTACTTCATATCAACATCCTAGAAATGAGGGCGGTGCTTCTGTCCCTTCAAGCCCTTCACGATTACCTCCCTCAGGGCGTAATTGCCGTTCACTCCGACAACATGTCAGATGTCCTTCAAGGATGCATCTGCAGTCCTTACAAATGGGTTGTCCTGTCGTCAGGCAGCCCTTCGGTCGGCCGGATTCCAAAGTCTGGGTCTGGCCTCGGCTGGTGTCGCACTTCACCCGACGTCATAGCTGCAGTTCTTCAGGTATAAAGGCATCAGCCGACGCCATTTTCCTCAGTCTTTCTTGCCGCGTGGCGCCCGAAGCAGAAGCTGTTCGCAAGTGCTGGTCGGTCAGAACCAGAGATTACTACTACCGAATACTTCTACTACTACCGAAGACTTCTAAAAAGCTAAGTACCCCGTTGGGGACTCTTTCTTGCCTCAGCCGATGTCAGAAAAAGTGAATAACTGTTTAACTTGTGGGAAACAAATACCTCATAAAGATTTCCACTCTGACTGCTTACCTTGTTTAGGCCCAGACCACGACGTAGCAGCTTGTCTAGCCTGTGCTTCTTTTAACCGACGGACGCTTAGACGTCGGTCGGAATTTGCTGAGGAGTTTTTCGGCTCCGATTTTGCTTACATTATGCCGTCGGATCCTCCGACTACGCAAATTTCTAAAAAGCGCAAGGAAAAGGACCGACACTCGCGGTCAGCGGTTTCGGCCGAAACCGAGGTTAAGCCAACCGCGAGTGTCTTGGTTTCAGCTGAAACCGAGCAAGCGGTTCTTCCTTCAGCCGAAAACTTACCTCCTACTGAGGCCTCTTCCAACCTTGTGGAATCGGCTTCTGAAATCCCACCTGCTCTTGCAGTTCCCAGGAATTATCTGACACTATCCCCTTGGATATTTCAACCCCTGCACGTGGAGCTGCTAGGCCACCTGCAACCATGTCTATTAAGGCCTTTGCCAGGGCTAAAGCAGCTAAATCTACTAAATCTGTACCTGCTAAGACCCCCCTCTCTCAGGCCTAGCTCTAGTTCACAAATGCTTAGTCTAGCAGAGGATCTCATTTCTTTGATCCGGGGATCCCAACCTCACCCAGACAGGGCCTCTCACCCACCTCCAGAGAAGAGGCCTAGAGCAGAGCCCCCTGAGCCAGTTTCTACAGATGACTCCTCTGATGATTCAGATAATTCAAACCCTCCAGAGGGCCCTTTCTCCCCTTATGAAGACTCTGATGCAGAAGAGTCCATTCCTTCTGCCTCTCCGCCTGAGGAATTTTCCTTTGGGGAAACCTTGCATGCTATGAGGGAACAATTTCAGTGGCAGGGCCAGGATTTTTCAGACTCTAGAAAAAGGCTTAGAACTTTTCTGCATTTACCACAACATAGGCCTTTAGCCATCCCTCCAGTTCTCTCTGTGGTGGATGATGCATTTAATGATGCTTGTACTGCTCCTGATTCACTACCTCCGGCCCCTGCTAAGCCTGATAGGTACTTACAGGGTCCCAGACACGCATTATCATTTGTATAAGGCTCCTTTTGCAGATCCTGAGACTATCTCCCAAGGTCCTAAGGCTGTAGCAGCTACCTCTGCCAAAAACCCCCTCCCATCTGAAAGGGAATCTAGGTCCTTAGAGAGATGGGGTAAAAAAGTTTACACTTCTGCTACTCTTTCAGCTAGGGCCTTGAACTGTCAATTCCACATGATCCAGTATCAAGAATTTATGTTAGACCAGTTAACCAAAAAGCTGTCCTCGGATGAACCATTAGACAAAAAATCTGTTCAGGAAATGGTACATAACATTCAGCAAGTCAGTAAACCATTCCTTAAAATGCGGCTATGATGCACTGGAGGCTTCCTTTAGATCAGCCATGACTGGCACAGTTATCAGAAGGCATGCATGGTTAAAAGAGCAGGCCTTACCAGACCATGTCAAATCAAAGCTACTAGATGCTCCCGTGGACAAGATCAATTTGTTTGGCTCTCCTGCACAACAGGTGCTGAAGAAGATGGAAGAGAAAGCAAAATCTGTCCAGACAGTGAAAGATTTCTTACAGGTCCAACCTCCAAGGTTTAGCAGGAATTGGCCCTCCAAGAATTGGTCCTTTCCAGACACCTCCAGAGCTCAGAGAGGCAGGAATAGGCGCTCAAGAGGCAGAAGTCAATCCCGAGGTGCCTACAGGGGACGCCAGTGGCAGGGTAACAACCACCGCGGTACAGCCACAGATACAGCCACCACCACTACTACAGGACAATCACAGTGACTTGGCTCTGGCACCGCCTACCAGGGAACAACTAGAAGCACCCTTAGGCGGGAAGCTAGCCTTATTTTCAGTAAACTGGCATTTCATCACAGGAGACAAGTGGATTTTGCAGACAATAGACCAAGGTTACAGGTTTCACTTCCATACTCTACCAAGGAAGAGAGGAATGCCAAACCTACCTCCAAATCAAAAGGCAGAAGCTCTAAAACAAATAACTCACTTACTAAGGATGAGAGCTGTAGAAAAGGTACCAACTATGGAACAAGGACAGGGATTTTACTCCAGACTCTTCCTGGTACCAAGAAAAGAAAACAAATGGAGACCTATTCTCGACCTGTCCGCTTTAAACACATTCCTCATTGTTCCAAAATTCAAAATGCTGATTCTACAGCAGCTTCTTCCCATGTTGGGCAAGGAGTCTTGGCTGGTAACTCTAGATCTCAAGGAGGCATACCTGCACGTCCCCATATGACCAAATTGCAGAAGATACCTCAGATTTCTTGCAGGATCAGAGCATTATCAATTCTCAGCATTGCCCTTTGGCTTATCTACTGTGCCCAGAGTGTTCACGAAATGCCTGGCATCAGTAATTGCTCATTGCAGGCTCCAGGGAATCCAAATCTACCCTTACCTGGACGACTGCCTGATACAAGCGGACAACAAAAACAAGCTAACAGAAGACCTGAAAAGGGTCATTTATCTACTGCAAGCCCTGGGATACACAGTCAATATAAAAAAGTCAAGGCTGACGCCATCCCAAAGGATAACCTTTTTGGGTGCAGAGCTGGACACAACAAACCAAATGGCATTCCTAACAGTAGAAAAACAGGAACAACTCCCTCTCTACTTCTTGGCATTAACCAAGCAGAACCAGCTAACAGCAAGAAAAGTCCTGCAAGCCTTGGGTTTCATGGCATCCTGCATAATATTGGTTCCACATGCCAGACTGCATATGAGAAAGTTACAGTGGTACCTAAGGATTTTATGGTCTCAGCACAAGCACAGCCTAGAAACCCAAATTCCAATAATCCCATGTCTGAAACAAGAATTCCAATGGTGGGCTCAGGCCTGTCAATCAAACAAAGGACTGCCCTTCCACAACATTCAACCAAGCCAGACCATCACAACGGACGCCTCAGACCTCGGTTGGGGGGCGCACATGCTGGACAAATGCATACAAGGCTTATGGACTCAAGACTAGCTGCACCTACACATAAATCAAAAGGAATTGCTGGCAGTAAAACTGGCAATTCAGACTTTGACCATTTCTCCAACAAGGCCAACTGTTGATAAGGACAGACACCACCACAGTTATGTGGTACATCAACAAACAGGGAGGCACACATTCGTACCCTCTATGCCGGATGGCAATGGACCTATGGAATGTGGCCCTGAGCTTCAACATTCAGTTACAAGCAATTTTTGTGCCAGGAAAAGAAAACATTCTAGCGGACATACTAAGCAGAACTACCACGGATGCCCACGAATGGATGCTGCATCCGGACATCTTCAAAACCATTACAAGAATGTGGGGACTACCAGAAATAGATTTATTTGCATCCCCGCACAATCACCAACTGAAGAAATTCTGCACAAGGACGTACCACCCACTTGCTTGGAAAGTGGACTCCCTATCTTTCAGTTGGAAAAACCTGACGGCATATGCATTCCCACAGCTTCCTTTGATGCACAAGGTGCTATTGAAAATCAAAGAGGACCGACCAAGGATCATCCTGATAGCTCCAGACTGGCCAAGGCAACATTGGTACCCACTGCTGAGGAGCATGTCTCTGGAACAAATATGGACTCTACCTCTAGTTCCCTTACTGTTAACACAGAACAACTACAACACCCTGCATCCAAACCTGAAAACACTGCAGCTGTCTGCCTGGAACATTGCATAAGACCAAATAACCCAGATTTATCTCAAAGGGTTAAAGACATTATCTTGGAGGCTCGCAGACCCTCAGCAAGAAAAAATTATTCAGCAAAATGGAAAAGATATCACATTTGGAGTACTGCAAAGGGAGAAAATGTGTCACTGGTAAACATAGCCAACATCCTGGAATACTTGGCAGAGCTCTTCCACAACGGCCTGTCCTATTCTTCCATTAAGATTCATGCATCAGCTATTTCAGCAGAATATAACTTGGATCCTCCCGTCTTCTCACATCCTCTGCTCAGGCAGTTTCTGAGAGGAATTAAAAATGTAAAACCACCTAGGAAACCACCATTGCCAGCATGGGACTTAAACTTTGTACTAGAAAAGTTGACACTCCCTCCTTTCGAACCAGCAGCAACAGCAGACTTACAATACTTATCATGGAAAACTGCTTTTCTGCTTGCAATCACTTCAGCAAGAAGGGTATCTGAGCTACAGGCATTAATGGCAGTACAGCCCTTCCTGATCTTCCATCAAGATAGTGTCCATGAGAACAAATCCTACTTTTATGCCAAAGGTGGTCTCCAGGGTATCTTTAAATCAAGCTATCCATTTACCTACATTCTTCCCCAACCCACAGAACAGGGGAGAAAGACTGTTGCATACCTTGGATGTACATAGACAACTACGCTACTACCTGGACAGGACCAAGGGCAATAGAAAACTGACCAGCTACTGGTAGCATATGCAACAGGGATGGAAGGAAAAGCAATTTCAAAACAGACAATCTCTAAGTGGATAGGAAATTGCATTAGATTTTGTTACTCTTACCATGGGAAGAAAACTCCAGAAAACATCAGACCTCACTCTACAAGGGCAACAGCCACTACCACAGCTTTTCTACGAGGAGTGGCTACCAAAGACATTTTAGAGGCTGCTACTTGGAGCTCCGTGCATACATTTGCCAAGCATTATAATTTACCTTTATACTCCAGATCCCGAGCAGGTTTTGCCACTGCTGTTTTGCAAGGGATCTTAACTACACCATAGTCTTATTTCTCCTCCTCCCCCAGTTTGGCTATGGTATTCTACCCATTTGTAAGGACTGCAGATGCATCCTTGAAGGACATAGTACAGTTTTGTACCTACCATAAATGTAGATGTCCGATAGGCATGCATCTGCAGTCAGGATTACCCACCCTCCTTCCCCTCTGTGGTACTCCTAGGGTACTTGCCCATCTTGTAGCTAGCTGGGGGAACCTGTTATGGTGTATTTGTTTGTATATATGTACATACAAGCTTATTTTGTGTTTGCTCTCCACTATTTGGAACCTTTTGCATTATCCAAATTTAGCATTCCTAGAGGGCACCTGGCATCTGGGGCAAGAAACACTGAGGAAAATGGTGTCTGCTGATGCCTTTATACCCGAAGAACTGCAGCTATGACGTCGGGTGAAGTGCGACACCAGCCGAGGCCAGACCCAGACTTTGGAATCCGGCCGACCGAAGGGCTGCCTGACGACAGGACAACCCATTTGTAAGGACTGCAGATGCATGCCTATCGGACATCTACATTTATGGTAGGTACAAAACTGTACTTTGTCTGGTACCTGAACAAACAGGGAGGGACCAGATCCTACCCCCTTTGCAGAGAGGCCATGAGAGTTTGGGAATGGGCAGTGTCGACCAAACGCTTTCTAGTGGCTACTCATATCCCGGGCAAGTCTAGTGTGATAGCCGACAGACTGAGCAGAACCATACTCTCTCCTCACGAATGGTCTCTGAACATTACAGTTGCAAATCAGATTTTCAGCAAATGGGGAGTTCCGTGTTGCGACCTCTTCGCGACTCCACTGAATGCGAAGTGCAAAAAGATGTCCTTCATGGATGCATCTGCAGTCATAACAACTGGGTTGTCCTGTCGTCAGGCAGCCCTTCAGTCGGCCGGATTCCAAAGTCCGGGTCCGCTTCGCTGATGTCGCTCTTCTCCCAACTTCATCTTTGTGGGTCTTCGGGTATAATGGCATCAGCCGACGCCATTTTCCTCAGTCTTTCTTGCGCGTGGCCAAGCAGAAGCTGTTCGCAAGTGCCGGTCGGTCGGATCCAGAGATTACTTCTACCGAATACTACTTCAAGACTTCTAAAGCTAAGTACCCGCTGGGGACTCTTTCTTGCCTCAGCCGATGTCAGAAAAAGTTAATAATTGTTTAACCTGTGGGAAACAAATACTTCATAAGGATTTCCACGCTTACTGTCTGCCTTGTTTAGGCCCAGCCCACGTAGCAGCCTGTTCGGCCTGTGCTTCTTTCAACCGACGACGCTTAGGCGTCGGTCGGAGTTTGCTGAACAGTTTTTCGGTTCTGATTTTGCGTATATTATGCCGCCGGATCCTCCGACTACCCAAACTGCTAAAAACGCAAAGATAAAGACCGACACTCATGTCCGCGGTTTCGGCCGAAACCATGGTTAAGCAAATCGAGTGTCTCGGTTTCGCAAACCGAGAAAACTGATCAAAATACAGCAGAATCTATCACTACCACTGAGGCCCCTGCTACTTCTCTTGAATCGGCCTCAGAAATTTTATCCACTACGGTGGTTGCCACTGACTTATCAGACACCATTCCCTTGGATGTGTCTACCCCAGCACGTGGTGCTGCTAGGCCTCCAGCAGCCATGTCCATTAAGGCCTTTGCCAGGGCCAAAGCAGCCAAAACTACTAGAACAGTGCCTGCTAAACCCCTACAACCCGGCCCTCTTCTAGTGCACAAATGCTTACTCTGGCAGAAGATTTAATTTCATTAATTAGGGATCTCAATCTCACCCAGACAGGGCCTCTCAGCCCCCAGAGAAGAGACCTAGGGCAGAGCCCCGAGCCTGTGTCCTCTGATGATTCTGCTGATGAATCAGACATAACAGACCAGCCAGAGGCTCCTTTCTCCAATTTTGAAGACTCAGATGCTGAAGAATCCATTCCAGCTGCCTCCCCACCAGAAGAATTTTCCTTTGGGGAAACCTTACATGCCATGCAAGAGCAGTTCCAATGGCAGCAGCAGGATTTCTCAGACTCCAGAAAAGACTGAGAACCTTTCTGCACCTTCCACAACACAGGCCCTTAGCTATACCTCCTGTGCTCTCTGTAGTGGATGATGCCTTCAATGATGTCTGCTCTGCACCAGATTCTTTACCTCCAGCCCCTGCCAAACCAGACAGATTTTACAGGGTACCAGACACTCATCACCACCTTTACAAGGCCCCACTTGCAGACCCCGAAACTATATCCCAGGGTCCCAGGGCAGTAGCCGCGACCACAGCTAAAAACCCTATTCCTTCTGAAAGGGAAGCCAGGTCTCTAGACAGATGGGGCGAAAAGGTTTACACTTCAGCTACTCTCTCAGCTAGAGCTTTAAACTGTCAGTTTCACATGATACAATACCAAGAGTTTATGCTTGATCAGTTAACAAAAAAGCTATCCTCTGATGAATCAATTGATAAGAAATATGTATTAGAAATGGTAAATAACATACAACAGGTTAGTAACCATTCCTTAAAATGTGGCTATGATGCACTGGAGGCTTCATTTAGATCAGCCATGACCGGCACAGTGATAAGAAGGCATGCATGGCTAAAGGAACAAGCTTTACCGGATCATGTTAAAGCTAAGTTATTAGATGCTCCTATGGATAAGACCAGCTTGTTTGGTACACCTGCCCAGCAGGTAATGAAGAAAATGGAAGAAAAGGCAAAATCTGTTCAAACGGTTAAAGATTTCTTGCAGGTCCAACCCCCAAGGTTTAGCAGGAACTGGCCTGCCAAAATTGGTCCTTTCCTGACTGGACAAGACCCCCAAGGGGGAGGAATAGGCGCTCCAGAGGCAGAAACCAATCCAGAGGAGGTGCCTACAGAGGACGACAGTGGCAAGGTAACAACAGAGGCACAGACACAACCACTGCCACTACAACAACACAGCCACAGTGACTTAACTCTAAATCCGCCTACCAGGGAACAAATAGCAGCTCCATTAGGCGGCAAATTAACCTTATTTTCAAAGAACTGGCACTATATCACAAAAGACAAGTGGATTTTACAAACCATAGATCAAGGTTACCGGTTCCACTTCCACACTTTACCAGTCAAAAGAGGAATGCCAAATCTACCTCCAAATCAAAACACAGAGGCTCTACAACAGATAATGCAGTTAGCAAACATGAGAGCTGTGGAAAGAGTGCCAACAACAGAACAAGGAAAGGGATTCTACTCAAGACTATTCCTAGTTCCAAGAAAGGAAAAAGTTGGAGACCTATTCTCGACCTGTCCACCTTAAATACATACATCATTGTCCCAAAATTCAAAATGCTGACCCTACAGCAACTTCTTCCCATGCTGGGCAAGGAGTGTTGGCTGGTAACTCTAGATCTCAAGGAGGCATACCTGCACGCCCCATTCGACCAATCTGCAGAAGATACCTCAGATTTCTTGCAGGATCAGAGCATTATCAATTCTCAGCATTGCCCTTTGGCTTATCTACTGCGCCCAGAGTATTCACAAAATGCCTGGCATCAGTAATCTCCCACTGCAGACTACAGGGAATTCAAATTTACCCATACCTGGACGACTGCCTGCTACAAGGGGACAACAAAAGCAAGCTGACAACAGATTTACAAAGGGTCATTTACTTGCTACAAGCACTGGGATACACAGTCAGTTTACAAAATCAAGGCTGATCCCATCCCAGACAAGGACATTCTTGGCTGAATTGGACACAGTAAAACAAATGGCTTCCTAACTGCAGAAAAACAAAGAGAACTCCTCTTTACTTCTTGGCACTAACAAAACAGAACAAGTTAACAGCAAGAAAAGTACTGCAGGCCTTGGGCTTCATGGCATCATGCATAATCTTGGTTCCACTTGCCAGACTACATATGAGAAAACTACAGTGGTACCTAAAGAATTTATGGTCCCAACACAGGCACAGCCTAGAAACAGAAATTCCACTAATTCCATGCTTAAAACAGGAGTTCCTATGGTGGGCTCAAGCATGCCAGTCAAACCCAGGGCTACCCTTTCGCAGATGTCAAGCAAGCCAGACCATCACAACAGACGCTTCAGACCTAGGATGGGGGCCCACATGCTGGACAAATGCGTGCAAGGATTGTGGACGAGGATCAACTTCACCTGCACATCAACCTAAAAGAAATGCTGGCAGTAAAACTGGCAATCCAAAACTTCAGACCATTTCTCAGAGGGCCAGTTGATAAGGACAGACAACACCACAGTCATGTGGTACATCAACAAACAGGGAGGCACTCATTCATACCCCTATGCAGAATGACTTTGGAGCTGTGGAACCTGGCACTCAGCTACAACATCCAGTTACAGGCAATATTTGTACCGGAAAAGAAAATACTCTAGCAGACATATTAAGCAGAACCACATCGGATGCCCACGAATGGATGCTACACCGGACATCTTCAAGACCATCTCAAAGAAATGGGGAATGCCTCAGATAGATTTATTTGCTTCCCCTCTCAATCACCAGCTCAAAAAGTTCTGCACAAGGACATTCCACCCACTAGCATGGAAAGTGGATTCGCTCTCCTTCAGCTGGAAAGGCCTAACAGCATATGCATTCCCACCTCTTCCCTTGATACACAAGGTATTACTAAAAATCAAGGAAGAACGTCCAAGGATAATCCTAATAGCTCCAAACTGGCCAAGACAACACTGGTACCCACTGCTGAGGAGCATGTCTCAGAACAATATGTGGCCAATACCCCTGATGCCTTTGATGTTAACTCAGAACAACTACAACATCATGCATCCAAACCTAAAAACGTTGTAACTGACTGCATGGAACATCACATAGCAGCAGCTAATCCAGAACTTTCCCAAAGAGTTAAAGACATTATTCTTGAAGCCCGCAGACCTTCAACAAGAAGGAACTATGCAGGAAAATGGAAAAGGTTTGTCATTTGGAGTACTGAAAGAGGAAAAGATGTGTCAAACATAGATATGCCTAACATTCTGGAGTATCTGGCAGAACTTCTACATGCAGGCCTGTCCTACTCCTCCATCAAGATACATGCATCAGCTATATCAGCAGAATACAGCTTTGATCCACCTGTTTTTTCACACCCATTACTCAGACAGTTCCTCAGAGGAATCAAGAATGTAAAACCTCCAAGGAAACCACCATTACCAGCTTGGGACTTGAACTTTGTGCTAGAAAAGTTGACACTATCACCCTTTGAGCCAGCAGCAACAGCAGACCTACAGCATCTATCGTGGAAAACCGCCTTCCTACTGGCAATAACCTCAGCCAGGAGGGTTTCTGAACTCCAGGCCCTAATGGCAGTACAACCCTTCCTAATCTTCCATCCAGATAGTGTCCATGAGGACTAATCCTACATTTATGCCTAAGGTGGTATCCAGAGTGTCTTTAAACCAGGCAATCCACCTACCTACCTTCTTTCCCAACCCACAAAACAGAGGCGAAAGAATACTGCATACCTTGGATGTACATAGACAGCTACACTACTACCTGGACAGAACAAAAAGTAGCAGAAAAACTGATCAGCTTTTTGTAGCCTATGCAACAGGAAGGGAAGGAAAAGCTATTTCCAAACAGACAATCTCCAAATGGATAGGAAATTGCATACGATTCTGTTAATCCTTCCATGGAAAACCAATTCCACAGAACATAAGACCTCATTCTACAAGGGCAACAGCCACTACTACAGCCTTTTTACGAGGAGTGGCAACCAAAGACATTATTGAGGCGGCTACTTGGACCTCCGTGCATACATTTGCCAAGCATTATAATTTGCCTCTATATTCCAGATCCCGAGCAGGGTTTGCCACTGCTGTACTGCAAGGGATCCTAAACACACCATAATCTAGTTTCTTCCTCCTCCCCTAGTTGGCTATGATATTCTACCCAGTTGTTATGACTGCAGATGCATCCATGAAGGACATAGTATAGTTTTGTACCTACCATAAATGTAGATGTCCGAACTGGATAGCATCTGCAGTCAGGATTACCCTCCCTCCTTCCCCTCTGTGGTACTCCTAGGGTGTTTACCCTCCTAATAGCTAGCTGGTGGGGGGAGTCTTTTATGGTGTATTTGTTGTATATATGTACATACATGCTTATTTTTTGTGTTTACCACTATCTTTTTGGAAACATTGGCATTTATCCAAAATTTTTAGCCTACAAGAGGGCTACTGGCATCTGGGGCAAGAAACACTGAGGAAAATGGCTCATGGATGAAAATTTTTTGTATGGCTTATACGTATTACATTTTTATGGATTTATTTCAAGGCCTTATTGGGTGTGTATTGGGGATTTTACGGTTCAATACAACCTGAAGTACAATTATTTATTCAATATATGTGTGTATATATAATAATATTGATTTTATTGTACTTACTTTATTATTTATTACATATTCATATAGGAATTTATATATATTTTTAATATATATTCTTAATATATTCATTATACAATTTTATATATACAAATATTATTTGCACATTGAACATTTATGCAAGGTAAATATTTATTTATGTATATATATACAAATACACGGATAGAATGAGTACAGGTGCATTTTACTGGAATTTTTTGTGCTGCCTTTAAATCTGTTAGTAATATAATATTAATGTTTTTTAAGGTTCCTTTAAGTATATTTAGAATTTGTTAAATTTATTAATTGAATAATTGGTATTAATCAGGGTTGGAAGTATAGGTATTTAAAGGAGTTTTACATCTCAGTAGGTTGTTCTGAAGAAGTTCGTTATATGAACGAAACCTAGGTCGACATTGTTTTTATGTGATTCAATAAATCTATATACGTTTATGGACCTTGGGATTATTCGTTTTTTGTATTTTGGCAGCAACGTTTGAGTGTACATCAATCTTCGGCTGAGGAGCCTTCTACACTCTATTTTTACTTTATTGTAAGATTGGTTACTGGTTTTCACTGAGGAAAATGGCGTCGGCTGATGCCTTTATACCCGAAGACCAACAGAGATGACGTCGGGTGAAGTGCGACATCAGCCGAAGCCGGACCCGGACTTTGGAATCCGGCCGACTGAAGGGCTGCCTGACGACAGGACAACCCAGTTGTTATGACTGCAGATGCTATCCAGTTCGGACATCTACATTTATGGTAGGTACAAAACTGTACTTTCTTCTCCCTAACCCCGGCTCCGGGGAAGAGCCCCATGGACGCACTAGCCCGTCCTTGGCCCACCAGCTTGCTTTATGCCTTCCCCCCAGTTCCTCTCCTTCCCAGGGTGATCCAAAAGGCATCTCTCTTGGGGAGCAAAATGATCTTAGTTGCTCCTTACTGGCCTCGTCAAGTATGGTTCCCTTATCTTCGGAAATATGCTCTGGAAGGTCCATGGTTCCTGGATCAGATCCCAGACCTTTTGGTTCATCAGTCGGGACTATTCCACCAGTCCCTACACACCTTAAAATTGACTGCTTGGCTCCTCCTCTTTCGACTATAGTCAGGAGTCATACATTGGATCCAGAAGTTGTACACATCTTATCTTTGGCCCACAAGTCTGCCACAAAGAAATTGTATTCTAGCAAATGGAAAAGATTTGCTATTTGGGCTCAACTCCGGGGCCTGGATCCCATCACTATTCCCGTATCAGAAGTACTGAAATTTTCTCTTTTCAATCAAGGCTCTTCAGTCTCTACCATCAAGGTTCAATTGGCAGCTATTTCCAATTTTCACGAATCTATAAACCCACCTTTAATGAGCAACAGATTGTGCAAGACCTTCTTGAAAGGTGCTGCGCTTTTAAGACCTCCGATTTCTCATCCTGCTCCTCCGTGGGATCTCGATGGAGTGTTACGCGCCTTAACTTCCTTCCCCTTCGAACCGGCAGCGACATGCGATTTAAAATTTCTATCGTGGAAGACTGCCTTTCTGGTGGCGATTACTTCTGCCAGAAGGGTTTCAGAGCTTCAAGCTTTGTCTGTAAAACCTCCGTACTTGGTTTTTCACAAAGACAGAGTATCTCTCAGGCCAAATCCTTCCTTTGTCCCTAAAGTTTGTTCCAATTTCTGCCTACAACAATCATTAGAACTTCCAGTCTTTTTTCCGAAGTATTCTAACAAAGTGGAATTCATATTCCACACATTAGATGTCCACAGGCAGTTGCGTTTTTATTTAGATAGGACCAAACAAGGAAAACAGATCAGTTTGTATCCTTTGCAGACAATAAATTGGGCAAAGCCGTCACTAAAGTCACTATTGCCAAATGGATCAGGGACTGTATTACTCAAGCTTATTCTTATTCTAACAAAGAGCTTACCACCTCTGTCAAAGCTCATTCTACAAGGGCTATGGCTACTTCGATAGCATTTCATTCTAAGCTTGCCATTAGTGACATTTGTGCTGCGGCTACATGGTCTTCCCCTCACACTTTCATTTCCCACTACAAATTGGATGTGGCATCTAGAGGACGAGCTTCATTTGGTTCCACAGTGCTCAGGAGTGTTTTCCAATGAGCCACCCAGGATTTAGGTGCTAGGGACGCTGTCCCATCAGTATTGAATGTAGGCGAGATAGGATCACATAACATCTTTTAGTTATGTACTTACCATAACTTTAGATGTTTGGGATCCATCTCCTACATTCAATAACCCACCCTCCTTCCCCCTTCCTTGGAGATCAGAGGATATCAGAAGGTCCGAATCCTGTTGTTTCATCTTGAAACCTCTAACAATGTTATATAAAAAAGTTGTGCATGTGTGCATGAATGCGGACAAACAAGATCTGGGGGATTAGTGGTGGTGCTTCCTGGGATAAGAAATTGCTCAGCCAATAAGAGGCCTCGCTCTATAGCATAGCGTGCGAGTCGGAGCCGAGGATCGCTCGAGCCCATCAGTATTGAATGTAGGCGAGATGGATCCCAAACATCTAAAGTTATGGTAAGTACATAACTAAAAGATGTTAAGTTGTCTATCTCGCCTTCATTCTTGCTGGATGGGTTCGGAGCCGACCTCGGCCCGACTGCCACTCTAAAGCTCGAGAGTTGGTTCCACCGGCTCGAGGCCCCCCTTATATCCCACAATGCTAGGCGTGAATTACCTCAGATCTCGTTTGCCGCTACAGCGATCGAGGTGTTGTTTTTCTACCGGCTCAGGTCAGTTTATTAAATCAGTCTATTTGAACTAGTTTAAATTCCCCTTCTTCCATTATTCCGTTTTTTTCCCTCGAACTTATAAGTTCTTCCCTTAGGCCTTCGGGCCCTGCTATCCCTAAGTGGAGTGTTTGTGTTTTGATAGGGATATTTAAATACCTAAACTAACTAACTAATTTTTATTAGTTTAATTTAGTTTAACTTTCTTATAGTGTAATCGGTGTGGGTGTGTTCTGTGTGGTGGTTACACTTTCGGTTCCTTGATAATGTCCAAGGATTCAAAGGTCTCAGGGTTCAAGAAGTGTGACTCGTGCTGTCAGAAAATGTCTCTGACAGACGGTCACACTTCTTGTGTACTGCCTGGGACCTTTACGCAGGACTCTTGTGCTGTATGCCATGGCTTCAGCCCCAGAGTCCTGCAGGAAAGAAAGAACAAACTCATCCTAAGGGGTTTGCTCAAGCCTGAAGGTTCCCTAACTGCTCCATCGGGGAAACCTTCCAAGGCTTCTAAGACCTCGACTCCAGTTTCTGAGTCAAGGCCTAAGGCTTCGAAGCCTACTGCTACATCGGCTCCGGCTGGAGCCGATGAGTCTTTGACTACAGTTTCTGTGGTTCCCTCGCCCGCCGGAGCCGAGGTATTGAGATTCCTGGGTCGGCTCCGATCAGACCATCGGAGCCGACATCTAGAAAGAGGTCGAGGTCACCATCCCTTGGCTCCGTTCATTCGGCTCCAGTGTCTCCCTTGCTGTCTGAACGGAGCCACAGATCTCACTCCTCCAGGTCATCGAGGCTCTCGGATCATGACCTCCAGAGGGTAGTGAGTCGACTTCTAAAGTCCGAGGCACTGGCCCAAATGCTTCAGAGCCCGACTCATCAGTCGATGCCTCAACTTATTCCTCTAAATATTCCTCCTCCGACTCCTTTGAGCTCGAGCCGGGCGCCTCAGAACCGAGACTGTGGTAGCGTCGGAGCCGATACATTTGTCTTGCTCGCGTCGGCTCCGATTTCTTCTTTGAAGAATCTCGGCCGGACTTCCTCGTCGGCTCGAGGGGTGAGTAGCATCTGACCCTTGTCCGACCCGCTCTCCTCTCGGTGCTTGGCGCTGGTGAGTTCGGCTCCGACATCGGCTTCAGAGCCATCTCTGTCGGTGCCGAGGAGGTTCTCAGCTTCTCTGAGCGGGACCTCTGGCTCTGCCTGACAGGGGTGCGTTCGAGGTCATGCGGAGTGTGTTGGAACCTTGTTCAACTCCACAGTCGGCTCCGGCCCCTCCCTCTTCGGTGCCTCAGGTTATGTCTACTCACTCCCTCATCCCAGACCGCAGAGAGCCAGCTCCTCAAGAATCCCCTGTGGGATCTCATCCTCTTCGAGGCCACCCCTGAATTGGCAGGGGAGCCCCTAGGAAGAGAAAGTGTAAGAGGAAGCACATAGACTCACCTGAGTCTGTCACCTCTGACACAGATTTAGAGGATTCCGAGGGTTCCCCGTTCCCCTTCTGAAGATGTCTCCTTGGCGGACATTCTAGAGATCCTGAAACAGAGGGAAATTGGCCAGCCCTTAACCCTTCGGAGGATGAATCTGTGTATCTTGAGGCGTTGGCTCTCGCCCTTCCACCTCCTGGGTGTCCCCCCTTTGATCCCCTCATGCAGGTGGTGGCAAAGAAAGCCTGGACGGCTCCTGACTCAGTGGACCCTACCCCAGGAGACCTTCTAAATTTATAACAGCACCAACTGACAAACAATTTCTGACCAAAGGTGTTACTGTGGATGCTATGGTGGTAGCTGCTGCCACCAAGAAGGAACTTGCTGATCCTTCAGTGCCTGTCCATCCCCCTAACAAAGAATCTAGGTCTATGGACAGGTATGGGAAGCGGATGTTTTCGCCAGCGACCTTTGCAATGCGTTCGCTGAACTACCTATGCCATTTCACCCGTCTCCAGAGAGACTTGATCAAGGAAGCGAGTGAGATGTTGAAGGACCCTACAGCTGCAGATTTTCAGGACAAAATGAACACCCAGCTGACTACCCTGAATTCGATAGCTAACTCCTCCATGCGCCTCCTTTCATATGCAGCTGATGGAGCGAGTAGAGCCGAGGGACAGGTGTCGCCTTACGCGGCATGCCTGGATGCGACTATGCAATTTTGCGGACCCCTTTAAAACGCCTTTCACTAATTCCCGCTTGATGGATCATCTCTTTGGTCCTCAAGTGAAAGAAACCTTGACTAGGTGCGAGACGGATGGCAAAACTCTATCTGCCGTCGGAGTCCGTTTTTCTACTCCTTCTAGACCTTACCCCAAAGGCCAGAAAAGTGGGAAAATGTGGTTCCGCAAACAATCTCAAGGGAATTTGCCTGACGCACAGAGTCGGTTCCCCTCCAGAGGCAGAGGAGGGAACAATAATGGTAGACGCCGCCCAGAGGCAGAGGGGTCCAGAACCAGGGCAATCGAGAAACCTTTTCCGATAAGCCCTTTCAGCATCCCTGAGGTGTTGCCCGACTGTCCACCTTCGGAGGCAGTCGGGGGAAGATTGTCACTGTACCCAGAAGCCTGGCTATCCCTAACTCAAGACAAGTGGGTACAGTCCATTTCCGAAGGCTATTCCATTCCCTTAGTTCGCATTCCAAACCAATCAAAAAAATCCCTTCCAGAGGTTCCACCCGCTCAAAGGGATCTTGCAGCTTTGGAAATTTCAAAGCTGCTTGCAAAAAGAGCAATTCAGCCAGTTCCAGCAGACCAGCAAGGATCCGGAATCTACTCCAGGTTCTTTTTAGTTCCAAAGAAAACAGGGGACTGGAGACCAATTTTGGATCTCAGTATCTTGAACAAGTCGGTGAAGAAAACAAGATTTCGGATAGTCACACTACAGTCCATCCTTCCCCTATTGGGAAAGGGAAACTGGATGTGCTCTATAGACCCTCAGGATGCGTACTATCACATAAAAATGAACAGACGCTCCAGAAGATTCCTCCGCTTCAGGCTGGGAACCAGTCATTTTCAATTCAGGGCCCTGCCCTTTGGTCTCACCACTGCCCCCCGGGTGTTTACCAAATGCATGGCAGTGGTAGCTTCTCACCTGAGACGTCAAGGATTCCAGGTGTTTCCATATTTGGACGACTGGCTCCTCACAGCTCCTACCAAGCATCTTCTTCTAATGGCCAGGGACTACACCTTTCGCATTTGTCAAAACTTAGGCATTTCAATAAATTGCGAAAAGTCTGTTTTGTCGCCTTGTCATACTATTACCTTCATAGGCGCAAATCTAGACACAGTCAACATGTCTGCGAGACTAACAGATCAGAGAATAACAGACATACACAAACTGGTCTCTCCTCTTCAGCAGCAACAGAGTCAAAGCCAGGTTAGTTCTGAAAGTATTGGGGATTATGGCGGCTGCCATACCTCTGCTTCCATTAGCCAGATTCCACATGAGAATCCTTCAATGGATGCTCTTCACACAATGGTCATACCAGCAACTTCCGATGTCCCACACCATTATGATTACGCAAACATGCAGGGATCAGCTTCTGTGGTGGATGTCTTCCCCTCAGCTCTTCTTGGGAAGACCCTTTGTTCCTTCCCCTCCGGTTGCTACTCTGACAACAGACGCCTCCTGATCGGGTGGGGGGGGCATTATCAGGGCAGAACTGTCCAGGGCACATGGCAACCAGACGAATGCCACTTGCACATAAATGTTCTAGAGATGAGAGCACTGCTTTTAGCGTTGCAAGCCCTTCAAGACTCTCTTCCCTTGGGAACGATAGCAATCCAGACGGACAATATGTCTGTAGTGTGGTATATCAACAAACAAGGCGGAACCAGGTCCTACCCCCTGTGTCGAGAAGCACTCAGACTGTGGCAATGGGCGATTTCTTCTCAGCGGTTTCTGATAGCAACGCACATCCCCGGGAAGTCCAATCAAATCGCGGACAAGTTGAGCAGAGCTATTCTCATGCCTCACGAGTGGTCTCTGAAAGACTCTGTTGTGAGAGAAGTTTTTCTCAAGTGGGGTCAGCCGTGCTGCGACCTTTTTGCTACTCCCCAAAACAGCAAGTGCAGAGATTATTTCACCCTATTCCCTTTACCAGGCCAGCCCAGCAGAGACGCTCTAGTCCAAGTTTGGCCCCGGGGACTTCTGTATGCATTTCCTCCCTTCCCACTAATCTCTCAAGTGATACAGAAAGCTATCGCTCAGAAGGCCTCGTTGATCCTCATTGCTCCTTACTGGCCTCGACAGGTTTGATTCCCCTTTCTACATCAATTTCTGTTGGAGCGACCTTGGCATCTGGACCTAGTTCCAGATCTTTTGATCCATCAGTCGGGTCAGTTTCATCGCTCCCTTCCCTCTCTGAACCTCACTGCTTGGTTCCTCCAATTCCAACCTTAGCCAGGCTTCCTCAAATATCTCACTCTGTTCGAGATATTTTGATAGCTTCCCATAAATCTTCCACTCGAAAGATTTATCTGAGTAAGTGGAAATGTTTCGCCTATTGGGCTCAAGGAAGGGACATAGATGCTTTCACTGCTTCCATCCAAATGGTCCTTGATTTCCTAGCTGAACTGTTCCATGCAGGTTCATCTCCTTCTACTCTTAAAGTTCAATTGGCAGCTATTTCTAACTTTCATGTGGGCATTTCAGAGTCTGCCATAATGTCCCACAAGCTTTGCAAAGCCTTTTTGAAGGGAGTTTTTCTACTCAGACCTCCTATAAGAAATCCTCCTCCTCCTTGGGACCTAAATTTAGTTCTTAGTTCTTTGATTCTTCCCCCTTTCGAACCTGCAGCCTCCTGTTCTTTAAAATTGCTATCATGGAAGACTCTCTTTCTGGTAGCTATTACTTCAGCTTGAAGAGTTTCAGAACTTCATGCACTCGGCTGTCGACCTCCTTATCTGTTCCATAAGGACAGGGTATCTTTACGAACCAACCCATCCTTTTTACCTAAGATAGCCTCGGCGTCTAACCTAAATCAAAGCATTGACCTCCCTGTGTTTTTTCCAGAATATTCTAATAGGTCTGAACAAAAATTGCATTGGCTAGATGTTCATTGTCAGTTAAGGTACTATTTGGATAGAACCAAACAATTCAGAAAATCTGACCAGCTGTTTGTCTCTTATGCAGAAGGCAGAAAGGGACTTTCAGTTTCGAAGGTATCATTATCCAGATGGCTAACATCTCTGATTTCCCTTGTTTATGAAATTAGACACCAAAAGCTGCCTAACAAACCTAAAGCCCATTCCACCAGAGCTTTGGCTACTTCTATAGCCTTCCAAGACAGACTGCCTATTGACACCATTTGTGCAGCGGCTACTTGGGCTACTCCTCACACTTTCATTTCTCATTATAAGTTGGATTTAGCTTCTAGGCATAGAGCTAACTTTGGTTCCACTGTTCTCAAGAGTCTGTTCCGTTAGGCCACCCGGGACAAGGTGCTAGGGACGGTCCCATCCAGCAAGAATGAAGGCGAGATAGACAACTTAACATATAGAAGTTATGTTCTTACCATAACGCTCCATGTTAGTTGTCTTCTTCTCGCTTCTTTCTGCCCCACCCTCCTTCCCCTGGCCTGGACAGACCTAGAGGAGTTTGATTGTGACCTCTCTTTCTACCACCTCTTTGCGATAGGTATATGCTCTGCTGTGCATATTTTCCTAGATCAGGCTTAGGTCACCCTTTCTCTTTCCCTTTGTTTATAGAGGTGGACTCTTTTCCAGTTTTTCCTGGTTGTATTATTAGCTGGGCCTAGCTCACAAACGAGATCTGAGGTAATTCACGCCTAGCATTGTGGGATATAAGGGGGGCCTCGAGCCGGTGGAACCAACTCTCGAGCTTTAGAGTGGCCGAGTCTGAGCCGAGGTCGGCTCCGAACCCATCCAGCAAGAAAGAAGGCGAGAAGAAGACAACTAACATGGAACGTTATGGTAAGAACATAACTTCTATTTATGTGGTACATAAACAAGCGGGGGGGAACGCACTCATACCCTCTCTGCAAACTAGCCATGGCTATGTTTTACACAGCCTTGAGCTACCAAGTTCGTCTACAGGCTCAATTCCTGCCAGGAAAGCTAAACACACTGGCAGACTATCTAAGCAGGAATCTCATGGACCCACACGATTGGAAACTGGAACCAAAGTTATTTAACATGTTAAGAAACAAATGGGGGAGCCCAGATATAGACCTCTTTGCCTTCCCCAGAACTACCAATTGAAAAAATTCTGCACAAGGACTCCCCACAAACAAGCTTGGAAAGCGGATGCCCTGTCCTTCACCTGGAAAAACCTAACAGTTTATGCCTTTCCCCCTCTCCTCTCCAAGGTACTACTAAAGATAAAAAAGGACAAACCAAGGGCGGTACTAATTGCACCAGACTGGCCACGCCAACACTGGTGTACTCCCTTTTGCGCAGTGTGTCACTGCTAGCACCAATCCACCTGCCTCAGACCCATCCTAGCAGGAGGGCCAGATTCTGCACCCACAGCTTCACACCCTGAACCTTGGCAGCCTGGCTAATTACCTGATCTCTCCGTTACCATCCCTCAGTAAGTGTTGGATGTCATTCTTGAGGCAAGGAGGCCTAATACTAGACAATCCTATGCTGAAAAATGAAAAATATTCTGTTCCTGGAATCAAACTCATGGAATGGGCACAGCAGCGCCCAATTTACCTCCAATTCTTCAATACTTAACTGAGATGCTGCACAAGGACCTTTCCTTTGCCTCCATCAAAATTCATGCCTCAGCCATTTCATCTCATTACAACACAGAGCCACCCCTCTTCTCTCATCCACTGCTGAAGCAGTTCTTCAGAGGGGCCAAAAACCTAAAACCTCCCAGGAGAGCCCCTACTCCAGCCTGGGACCTTAACTTTGTATTGAAAAAACTCACTCTACCTCCTTTGGCCCTTAATCAGTCCATTCATTTGCCAACCTTCTTTTCTTGTCTAGAGAACAAAGGGGAGAGAATTCTGCACTCCTTAGATGTGCACAGAAAACTTAGATTTTATTTGGATAGGACTAAACCTCTCAGGAAATCTGAACTGCTGGTTGCATTTGCTGCAGGGGCAGATGGGAAGGCCATTTCAAAGCAAACCATTTCTAAATGGATAGGCCATTGCATTCATTTCTGCTATAAACACCATGGAAAGCCTACCCCACAAGGGATTAGACCACATTCTAGCAGAGCTGCATCTACCTCTACAGCCTTTGTCAGAGGTGTCCCTACTAGGGACATCCTAGAAGCTGCTGCCTGGAGTTCTGTACATACCTTCCCCAAGCATTACCATTTGCCAATTTTTTCTAAATCCACAGCTGGCTTTGCACTGGAGTCTTGCAGGGCCTTATAGTTGGTCCTAATGCTATCTAATTTTTTTCTCCCATCCTTAGCTTTGGGAATCTACCCAAATGTGATGACTGCAACAGTGAAACACTAAGAACATAGTACAGTTGTGTACACTTACCACAAATGTAGATGTTCGAGTGTATTCACTGTTGCAGTCCTGGTTACTCACCCTCCAGCCCCCTAACTTCTGGCTATACCTCTACTTTCCCTTACTATGCTTAAAAGCCTTTTTGGTGCATTTGCTTTTTGTTGGAGGGTATACCTTTGTGTTCTTTATTTGTTCCCCATTAGGGGGGCACCTGACATCTGGGGGCAAGAAAAACTGATGTAATGGCGTATGCTGCACGTTTTATACCCCTAACAACCTGACGTCATGGAAGAAGGGACTGCAACCGACACAGGACCCTAGACTTTGTTAATCAGGCCGACTGAGGGCAATCTGCAAGCAGATTACCCAAATGTAATGGCTGCAACAGTGAATACACTCCATCTACATTTATGGTAAGTGTACACAACTGTAATTTTCTCCTCATCTTTCCCTGTCTCTTCTTTGGTTAAAGATTACTCACAATTCCTGGCTTTCTGTCTTTCGCCAAGGGTATTACATCATTTGGAAATTTCCTCCCCCTTTCATGGGCATTCCTCAGCCCCCTCAGGAACAATTAACCTTTTTTCCAGAGGTGCTTTAGGGTCTCTTGAATCAGAAAGCTATTCAGGAAGTTCCAGTTTCTCAAAGGAGTTAAAGGCTTTTATTCCAGAATGATCCTAGTCCCCAGGAAAGAGGGCACTTTGGAGACCTAGTCTTGATCTGTAATGTAAACACCTTTTATGAAGGTCCCTTTCTTTCAGACCTGGATTCCTCTGGCTTTTCTTGTTTCTCTGGACCTCAAGGATGCTTATTTTCATATCCCTATTCATCCCCTTTTCAGGAAGTTTTTACATTTCTCTGTTGCTTCTGGCATTTTCAGTTCTCTGCTTTGACCTTTGGCCTTTCTACTGCCCCAAGAGTATTGACCAAGTGTTTTACTCCAGTGATTCCTTTTTTGCAGGCCAAGGGAGTTGCAGGTTTTCCCCTACTTAGATTACCTGCTTTTTCAGGCATCCTCTCCAGACATTCTACTGCAACATCTTCATCTTACCATTTCTCACCTGCAAAGCCTGGGGTTCACTCTAAATTTCCAAAAGCCCTTCCTGACTCCTTCACAGGATCATGTGTTTATGGAATGCAGGATCCAGCCTGTTCAAATGGCGGCATCCTTGCCTCCTCCCAAGGCCTTAACTAGCATTGCCTTCTTTCAGTCCCTTCTTCCTCTGGTCTCAGTTAGACAGAGAATTTGAGAGCTGTAGGTTTCATGGCCTTCACCATTCCTATGCTCCCTCTAGCCAAACTCCACATGAGAAAACTTCATTGGTTTCTAAAATCAGTTTGGCTTCAGCACACACATCTAGATTTCATAGTCCTATTTCTTCCATGCCTCAGGCTGGAAGTTCAGTGGTGGGGTTTTGCAGTTGTTACTCAATCCAGAGCTCCCTTTTCAACCTTCACTCCCTCTCAGGAACTGTTCACAGATGCTTCATATGAGGGATGGGGGGTTTCCTTCAGCTCCCTAAAAGTGCAGGGCCTATGGTCACTTCAACAAGAGACCACATCCTTGTCAGAGATGAGCTGTTCTGTTGGCTGTTCAAGAATTTTATCCTATTTCATTCCAGTGCCCCTCAAGGTACTGACAAGACGGTACTACAGTTGTATAGTATGGCAGCAAGCAAGGTCTTATCTCCTTTGTAGGTTAGTACTTCAAGTATGGGAGCTAGCTGTCTAGTATCAAGTGGCTCTTCAGTTTCATTCCCTCAGGTCAGAACATTGTGGCAGACTGATCAGGCCCATATCTCCCTTTTTTCCCAGACTGTATTGGTTCCCTCTTCGGCATTTAGCCAAGGACAGTCATCACAGGTTACCTCACAGGGTGGACCTATTCATACAACGCAAGGGATCTCTCATCCATTCCCACCTGTCCACTCTTCAGCTGGCACTGTGGGTGATAGGATTTTGATTCAGTATTCACCTTTTTTCTTGAGCACGTGTAGGGTCTTGAGGAGGCCAGGAAACCCACAATTACAAATCCTATTTATCCAAATGGAAGACGTTTTCTATTCTCTCTTTCTCGTAACCTGGCTCCACTTTCTGTGGATGTTTCTTTGTTTCTCTTTTGTCTGCATGAATTACTCAATGCTGGGTTGGCATATTCTTTTAAGGGCCACTTGTCCGCTATTTCTGCTAGTCTGCCTCTCTCATATCTTTTAGCTTCTAGATTTGAGGCTAAACACTTTCTTAAAGCCATCATTCATATTAAACCTCCCAGGAAGCCTGTCCCTTCTTATTGGGACTTTAATTTTGTTTTGGAGAAATTGACTCATTTTGAGCCTGCAACTTCAGCATCCTTGTAGCATTGTTCTTGGAAAACTGTTCTTTTGTTGGCCCTTCTGCCAAGCAGGTGTCTTTGCTTCAAGCCTTTATGGCTGTCCCCCTTTTTAGTTTTCCATAAGGAGAGAGTATCCGTTCGTACTCCTTTTTATGCCCACAAGGGGTGTCATTTGCCCACTTTTTTCCTTCTCCGCAGTCTGCTAGTGAGAAGGTTTTGCACAGTTTGGATGTGCATAAATTGATTTTATTTGGATAAGGCTTAAGCGTGTCACAAATCTCAACTGTTTCTTTTCACCCTAGATCTTTGGGATGAACTGTTTCCAAGCAAACTATTTCTTCTTGGATATCTAAAGCCATTTATTTTTGTTCTTTTCAGGGCAAGAACCTTCCTCCGTCTGTTAAGGCTCATTCTACTAGTACTATGGTGGCTTCTGCTACTTTTTTTTCAAGGGTTTAGATACTAACTCTATTCTTGAGGCAGCTACCAGGACTTGTGTGCATACTTTTACAAAGCACTATCAGTTGGATATGATATTCAGGACTAGAGGTGGTTTTACTAGGGCCATCCTTCATGGGTTCATAGAGGGCTCTGCTGATCCTTCCTCCTCCCTCTCTTCATGAGCTTTTGCACTGTCCCTAATGTAAGGAGTACTGCAACAGTGAAATGGAAGGACATAGTACAGTTGTGTAAAGCCTTGCCATAATGATAGATGTCCTTTTCAGTATTGCAGCATTCACTTCCTCTTTCCTCCCACTAGTTATTTTCCTTTCTGGATGTGCCTGGTATCTCTGTAATACTTGGATTTGTGATGTTCTTCTTGTTTCACTGTTGCAGTCGTTACATTTGGGTAATCTGCCGGCAGGTTGCCCTCATTCGGCCTGAATTCCAAAGTCTTGGGTCCTCCGTCGGTTGCTGTCTTCTCTTCCATGACGTCTGATCGTCAGGGGTATAAAACATGCAGCAGACATCATTTTCTTTAGTTTTTCTTGCCATTCGGTGCCCGAAGCATTTCGCAAGTGCCGGTCGGCCGACTACTGAAATATTCGAGTTTGAGTTTCAGAACCGAAGTCTTCACTAAAGCTAAGTACCCCATTGGGGAAACTTTTTTCTTGATTTTTACCGATGGCAGAAAAAGTTAATTGCATTAATTGTGGGAAGCAAATACCTCATAAGGATTTCCATTTATACTGCATTCCTTGCCTAGGCCCTGATCACAACTTGCCTGGCTGTCGATTTTGTGCTAGATTTAACCAACGCACTATTAAGCGTCTGTATATTTTTGCATCAAAGTATTTTGGAAACCGATTTAACTACCCAAAAATGTCGTCTGATAGCAATCAGACTACTGGAGTACATAAAACGCAAAGAAAAGGACATAGAAAGGCAGTCGAGATGCAAAACCGACGAAGCTTCTAATCCAGTTATGGGTTCACCGGTACTCGGGGAGGTGCCTTCACAGCCTCTGATACCCGCTAACTTTGAGTCGCAGGCCTCTACCTACACCCATGTGGAGTCCAGCATGTTGCAAGATACTCAAGGTATTGGACCGACGGATGTATCTCACTCAGATGGGTCGGGAGCCGCTGAGCAGGCACCAGCTTCTGAGGGTGTATTCAGACCTCAACATTTGTACATCAAACCGACAACAGCTGCAAAACCAAAGACAAAAGCAACTTCTAAACCTAAAAAAATGACGCATGAGCCACGTGCACAGGCCTCTATGCCTAAAAAACAGATTATCAAAATGGCTGAAGACCTTATTACCTTGATCAGGGGTACCCATCCCCCTCCAGATAAGAGGCCTACGCAAGACACTGATTATGAATCTTCAGATAAGGTTTCTATTTCTTCTGATTCCTCTTTTGATCAGGAATTGTCTATACCTCCCTATGAGGATTCTGATGCTGAGGAGTCTCTTCCATCTTCATCTTCTCCTGAGGATTATTCATTTGGAGAAACCTTGCATACTTTGAGGGAGCATTTTCACTGGGAGAGTCAAGACTTCTCAGAATCAAAAAAGAGGCTCAGGGATTTCCTTCTCCCTCAGCACAAGCCTTTAGCCATTCCTCCTGTTTTAGACATTGTGGATGATGTGTTTTCGGAGTCCAGCTTGACCCCTGACTCCTTACCTCCGGCTCCAAGTAAGCCTGACAGATATCACAGAGACCCCGACTCACATACACTTTTATTTAGAAACCCTGCCGCTGATCCTGAAACTTTCACAGGGTCCAAAGGGAGTTAAGGCATCAACAGCAAAAAACCCTACCCCCTCTGACAGAGATTCTAGGGCACTGGACAGATGGGGAAAAAAGGTTTATACATCTGCAACCTTGGCAGTCAGGGCCTTAAATTGTCAATTTCACATGCTTAAGTACCAACAACATGTTATGGGATTGCTGAAACAAAGTTATGTTGATTTCAGAATGTGCAGAAAATAAAGAATTGCAGGAATTGCATGCAGCGGAACAAGTTGGAAAGCATACTTTGCAATGTGGTTTTCATTCTTTATAGGCCTCCTGCAGGGCCGCAGTTACTGGATCTGTGATTAGGAGGCATGCCTGGTTAAAGGAATAACATTTGCCTGATCATGTTAAAGCTAAATTGCTAGATGCACCTTTACAGCATGATTCTCTGTTTGGTATTAAGGCAGAAGAGGTTTTAAAGAAAATGGAAGACAAAGCTAAGTCTATGCAAACTGTTAAAGATTTCTTACAAGTGCAACCACCAAGATTCAGTAGACACTGGCCTACAAAAAAGTGGTCCTTTCCTGTGTCAGAGCTCAAAGGGGGCAAATCTAGACGCCCTAAGGGTTCCCAGGTACCAGGCTCAAGACTCATACAGGTCAGAGCAATGGGGCGCATCCACCTCCAAATTGGAGGAGATAAAGCACAAACCTATAGAAAGCAATCTCAATGACTTCCCTCTGCCTACACCAAGCTCTTATCTTTTGGCAGCACCCATAGGGGGAAAATTTGCACTTTTATACTCAAAATTGGCAGTTAACTCAGGACAAGTGGGTACTAAACATCGTATCACAGGGATACAGATTCCATTTCCACACTCTGCCAATGAAAAATGGTTGGCCAGATCTGCCAAAAAATCAATGGGCAGAGGCACAGAAACAGGTTACGTCCCTCATGGATATGGGGGCCATTCAGACAGTACCAGAACAGGAAAAAGGACACAGTTTTTACTCGACTGTTCTTGGTACCCAGAAAGGACAAGGCCTGGCGGCCAATACTGGATTTATCGATTTTGAACACATACCTGGACATTACAAAATTCAAAATGCTCACCTTGCAGCAGCTTCTGCCCATGCTGGGCAAGAATGCTTGGCTGGTGACTTTAGACCTAAAAGAGGCATACCTGCATGTCCCAGTAAGACAGTCGTGCAGAAGATACCTCCGATTCAAGCCTGGCTTAATGCATTACCAAATGTTCATCGTGCATACAGCTGCAGTCATAACAGATGGGTTCTCCTGCCGTCAGGCGGGTCCTCAGTCAGCCGAATTCCAAAGTCTAGGTCCGGCGTCGGTTGTCGTCGCTTCTTCCCTGACGTCAGTGCGACAGGGGTATAAAAGAACCAGCAGACACCATTTTCTTCAGTCTTTTTTGCCGCGCGGTGCCCGAAGCAGAAGCAGTTCGCAAGTGCCGGTCGGCCAGCTCCTGAGATTACAAAAAAATTTGGAACCGAAGTCTTCTTAAAAGCTAAGTACCCCGTTGGGGAAACTTTTCTTGCCTCAGACCGATGTCAGACAAAGTTAATAATTGTATTTCTTGTGGGAAGCAAATACCGCATAAGGATTTCCATTCCCTCTGTATACCTTGTTTAGGCCCAGACCACGACGTCTCGGTCTGTCGTTTTTGTGCTATATTCGACAAACGCACTGTTAAGCGTCGGGCGGAGTTCGCCCAGCATTATTTTGGGAAAGCATTTAACTATACTATGTCGTCAGATACTCCGACTCCGGTTTTGTCTAAAAAAAACGCAAAGACAAGGACCGACACTCTAGGTCCGCGGCCTCTACCGACACCACGCCAAAGCCGACTGCACGTGGTCCGGTTCTCAGCGAGGCACCTACGCAGCCCCTGATTACTGACTACACATCTTTGGCGGTGTCTCCTGTACCCGAGGTTGCAGGCTCCTCGGCCCACACCCTGACTACAGATACCGAAGCCACGCTTGGCATTGAAACACAGAATGTGGACAGGTCCACCTCCACTCAAGGTGTCTTCAGACCTTCCCCTTCTTTCTCCATCAAGGCTTTCACCAAGTCTAAAGCAACCATCCACCCTAAGAGACCAGCTACACAGGGCCCATCTCCAGGCCCCATGCCTAAGAAACAGATGCTTAAAATGGCTGAGGATTTAATTACTCTAATCAGAGGTGCTCTGCCACCTCCGGACAAAAGACCCAGAGTGGAGGAAGATTCCCCCTCCTCTGATCAGGGCTCCATTATTTCAGAGCACTCTGATCAGGAACAGTCTTACTCTCCTTTTGAAGACTCTGATGCAGAGGAATCTATTCCTTCTGTATCCCCCCCTGAGGATTACTCATTTGGTGAAACTCTGCATACCTTAAGGGAACACTTCCACTGGGAAGGCCAGGATTATTCAGATTCCAAGAAAAGGCTCAGGGAATTTCTTTTGTTACCCCAGCACAGGCCTCTGGCTATACCTCCTGTCCTGGACATCCTAGACTATGTTTACTCGGAGGCCTGCCTTAACCCGGACTCCCTCCCTCCAGCTAAGCCTGACAGGTACTACAGGGTTCCTGACTCACCAATTTCTATACAAAAGCCATGCTGCTGACCCAGAAACCATCTCACAGGGGCCCAAGGGAGTTAAGGCCTCCATTGCCAAAAACCCATTGCCTTCCGAGAGAGATTCCAGATCCTTAGAAAGGTGGGGGAAAAAGGTATATACCTCAGCTACCTTATCCATGAGTTTCATATGCTAAAATACCAACAGTTTCTGTTATCTCAATTGAAAAGTAAAATGTCACAACCTGAACAACCAGACATGGAGTTGCAGGATTTGATGCATAGTGCAGAACAAGTGGGTAAACCTACCTTACAATGTGGTTTTGATGCTCTAGAGGCCTCATGTAGAGCTGCTGTTGCAGGCTCAGTCATAAGTAGGCATGCCTGGCTCAAGGAACAAGCCTTGCCTGATCATGTCAAAGCTAAATTACTAGACGCCCCTCTTCAAAAGGATGTACTATTTGGGGCAAATGCTGAGGAAGTATTACGGAAAATGGAGGAAAAGGCTAAATCAATGCAAACTGTGAAAGAATTTCTGCAGGTTCAACCCCCACGTTTTAGTAGAAATTGGCCTTCCAAAAACTGGTCCTTTCCTGCCACAAACAGACCCCAAAGAGGCAGATACAGGCGCCCGAGGGGCAGAGGACAAACACAAGGCTCGTACAGAGGCAGACAATGGCAAGCTCCTACACAGAGGTGGTGAGGACAACTCGCAATCTTTCAGAAAGCAAAACCAATGACTTTCCCCTTTGCATGCCAACCAGGTCTCAAATGGCAGCCCCCTTAGGAGGAAAGCTGGCACTATTCTCAAAAAATTGGCATATTGTCACAAAGGACAAATGGATCCTGAACATTATAAACAGAGAGGCTACAAATTCCATTTTCATACCCTTCCAAAAATGAAAGGCATGCCAAACCTGCCACACAATCAAAGGGCAGAGGCACAAAAGCAAATTTCAGATCTTATAAACATGAAAGCTATTCAAGAGGTACCTACGCACGAACAAGGTCAAGGTTTTTATTCCAGGCTATTTCTGGTGCCAAGGAAGGGCAAATATTGGAGACCTATTTTGGATCTTTCCATCCTAAACACATTCCTACTCGTACCAAAATTCAAGATGCTCACTCTACAGCAACTTCTTCCCATGCTGGGCAAGAAGTCTTGGCTGGTAACATTGGACCTCAAGGAGGCATACCTGCATGTCCCAATCAGACAAAATTGCAGAAGATACCTCAGATTTCTTGCAGGTTCAATACATTATCAATTCTCTGCATTGCCCTTTGGTTTATCTACTGCGCCCAGAGTATTCACGAAATGCCTGGCATCAGTAATTGCCTACTGCAGACTTCAAGGGATACAAATATACCCTTATTTGGACGACTGCCTGATCCAAGCGGACAGCAAGCACATTCTTCTAAAACATCTGGCTTGTGTAATAATGTTATTAGACTCTCTAGGATACACAGTCAACAAAGAGAAATCAAGACTAATACCCTCTCTGAAGATAATTTTCCTGGGTGCCAATTTGGACACACACACCCAGATGGCCTACCTCACGCCAGAGAAGCAGGGGCAACTAATTCAATATTTCAGAACACTGGCAAATTGCACCAGGCTGACTGCAAGGAAAATCCTGCAGGCTCTGGGATTCATGGCATCTTGCATCTTACTAATCCCATGTGCAAAGCTGCATATGAGAAAACTACAATGGTACCTAAAAACATATGGTCTCAACACAGCCACAGTTTGGAAACAATGGTACCACTAATTCCATGTCTGCAAAAGGAATTTCTGTGGTGGGCTCAAGCATGTCAAACAAACTCAGGTCTTCCATTCAGCAGGCCTCAAGCAGATCAAGTCATCACAACAGACGCCTCGGACTACGCCTGGGGGGCGCACATGACAGACCGGTGCATTCAGGGCAAATGGACCCAAAAAGAAAAGCACCTTCACATCAATCAAAAAGAAATGCTAGCAGTGATAAATGCTATTACAGCCTTCAAGGACCTTCTACAACCAGGTCAGCTATTGATAAGAACAGACAACACCACAGTTATGTGGTACATAAACAAGCAGGGAGGAACACATTCTTATCCCCTATGCAGACTGGCCATGTCACTTTGGAACATGACCATGGACTTACAAATGGAACTACAAGCGCAGTACTTGCCAGGCAAGGAAAACACGCTGGCAGACAACCTAAGCAGGAACATGACAGATCCACACGAATGGAAGTTGCATCCAAAAGCTTTTACAGAAATAATCCAAGAATGGGGAAGGCCAGAAATAGATCTCTCTGCCTCCCACAAAAATCATCAATTGACAAAATTCTGCTCAAGGATCTTCCATCCAAAGGCCTGGAGAGTGGACGCTCTCTCTTTCAGTTGGACATCGATGACAGTTTATGCCTTCCCACCTCTTCCTCTGCTGCCCAAAGTCCTATTGAAGACCAGAGCAGACAGACCAAAGATGATCCTCATTGCTCCGGACTGGCCAAGGCAACACTGGTACCCACTACTAAGGAGCCTGACGCATTCCCCACCATGGACCCTGCCTCTAATGCCTCCTCTTCTGACTCAGCACAGCTTCAAAACTCTTCACAGTCAGCTGAAGTCACTCAATCTAGCCGCATGGAAGATTCCTTAGCATCACAGCAGGCCCTGCTCTCCAAGGAGGTGCAGGATGTCATTTTGGAGGCCAGAAGGCCATCAGCTAGAAAAGCTTACTCTGCAAACGTTTTTGTGTTTGGAATGAGAAAAAGGGCCAGTGCCCTGAAAAACTGAATTTACCTCAAATACTACAATATTTGGCCGAACTGCTAAGCAGTGGACTTTCGTTCTCCTCCATCAAAATCCATGCCTCAGCCATTTCTACAGAATACAATACTGATCCACCTTTATTCTCTCACCCTCTATTAAGACAGTTCCTCAGAGGGGCTAAGAATTTAAGACCTCCAAGAAAACAACCAATACCTGCTTGGAATCTTAATTTCATTCTGGAAAAACTGACTTTGCCCCCTTTTGAACCAGCTGCCTCATCAGATTTACAATATTTGTCCTGGAAAACAGCTTTCCTTCTGGCTATCACTTCAGCTCGTAGAGTTTCAGAACTACAGGCTCTTACGGCTGTCCAGCCTTTCATCATCTTCCGTCAGGACAGAGTTTCATTATGTACCAACCCGTCCTTTATGCCTAAAGTGGTATCCAGGGTAGCTTTAAATCAGGCCATACATTTACCTACTTTTTATCCTAATCCTCAAAACAAAGGGGAGAGATTACTGCATTCCTTGGACATCCACAGACAACTGCGTTATTATTTGGACAGAAGAAAGCCTTTCAGAAAATCAGAACAGCTTTTTGTGGCCTATGCGGTAGGAGCTCAAGGAAAGTCAATATCCAAACAGACAATCTCAAAATGGATAGCCCACTGCATACGCTTTTGCTATTCCTTTCATGGCAAAACTGTACCTACAGGCATTAGAACTCATTCCACCAGGGCCACAGCCACCTCTGCAGCCTTCCTCAGAGGAGTGCCTACCAAGGATATTTTAGAAGCAGCCACTTGGAGTTCTGTGCATACCTTCTCTAAGCACTACAATCTACCATTAAACTCCAAGTCTAGAGCAGGCTTTGCCACTGCAGTCTTGCAGGGCATTTTGGCTCCTCCTAGCTCCACCTAGTGCCTACCACCCCTTTCTTAGCTTTGGGATTCTACCCATCTGTTATGACTGCAGCTGTATGCACGATGAACATAGTACAGTTTTGTACCTACCATAAATGTAGATGTTCGAGTGCTAATACAGCTGCAGTCCAGGTTACCCTCCCACCTTCCCCTCTAGGGGTATTCTTTTATGGTGTATTTGCTTGCAACTACTGTTTTTTTGATTATATTGCATTGCATTATTACATTATTTTATGTATTGCCTTCCTTGTGGGGGCACCTGACATCTGGGGCAAGAAAGACTGAAGAAAATGGCGTCGGCTGGTTCTTTTATACCCCTGTCGCACTGACGTCAGGGAAGAAGCGACGACAACCGATGCCGGACCTAGACTTTGGAATTCGGCCTACCGAGGACCCGCCTGACGGCAAGAGAACCCATCTGTTATGACTGCAGCTGTATTAGCACTCGAACATCTACATTTATGGGTAGGTACAAAACTGTACTTTTCTCTGCACTGCCCTTTGGCTTATCTACTGCGCTCAGGATCTTTACAAAGTGCCTGGCACCAGTAATTGCATTTTGCAGACAAAGAAGTATTCAAATATATCCTTACTTGAACGGCTGTCTCATTCAAGCAGAGAACAAGGACACTCTTCTACGACAACTGGCATTTGTGAAAAGGCTTCTAACATGCCTAGGGTACACAATAAACGAAAATAAATCACAAACTGTACCCGCTCAAACGATAACATTCCTGGGTGCATGCTTGAATACAACTGCCCAGATGGCTTACCTCATGCCAGACAAAGGCAACTGGCTACTTGCTTCAAACTGATGGCAACAAAAACCCAGTCTTCTGCAAGACAAATTTTGCAGGCTCTGGGCTTCATGGCATCCTGCATCCTATTAATTCCATATCCAAGACTGCATATGAGGAAACTTCAATGGTACCTAAAAAGTTTATGGAGTCAACATTCACACAGTCTGGAAACAATGATTCCTCTCATTCCCTGCTGCAACAGGAGTTTCTATGGTGGGCAAAGGCCGGTCATCAAAACATGGGAAGGCACTTCACTCTACCCCCTGCCAGCCAAACCTTAACAGATGCATCCGATTATGCCTGGGGGGCCCACATGGCAGGAAGATGCATTCAGGGCATATGGACACCAAATCACATGCATCTACATATCAGCCAGAAAGAGATGCTAGCTGTTCAAAATGCCCTAACAGCCTTCAAGGACTTACTTCATCCAGGACAACTACTAATAAAGATTGACAACACCATAGTCATGTGGTATATAAACAAGCAAGGGGGCACACACTCAATCCCCCTTTGGAGATTAGCCATGGCACTATGGGACACAGCTTTGACCTACCAAATACATCTTCAAGTTCAATTCCTGCCAGAAAAACAAAACACTCTGGCAGATGATTTAAGCAGAAACCTTATGGATCCTCACGAGAGGAAACTAAATCCACAAGTCTTCAGCATGGTAACAGAGAAATGGGGGAACCCGGACATAGATCTATTTGCCTCTCCTCAAAATTAACTGAAAAGATTCTGCACAAGGGCTTATCACAGACAAGCATGGAAAGTGGACACCTTATCCTTCAGTTGTAAAAACCTGTCAGTTTACGCCTTTCCTCCTCTGCCTCTTCTACCCAAGGTCCTCAAAGTCAGACAAGAGAAGCCAAAGATGATCTTAATTGCCCTGGACTTGCCCCACCAATACTGGTACTCAATCCTAAGTAACTTGTCTCAATACCCAGCTTGTACCTTGCCTCAAAAACCACAACTACTGTCCCAGCAAAACAACCGGATCCTGCACAATCAACTACAGACTCTGAACCTGGCAGCATGGCTACTCCTGTAATCATACAAACGACACCTCTCAGTAAAGTTGTGATGGATGTCATTTTGGACGCCAGAAGGCCTAGTACTAGAAAATCTTATGCTGACAAATGTTAGAGATTCTGTGCTTGGAATCGAGCACAACGAACTGATACAGCAGCAATACTTAATTGAGATGCTTAAGAAAGGCCTATCTTTCTCATCAAACAAAATCCATGCATCTGCCATTTCGGCTCATTACAATACAGAGTCACCAATCTTTTCTCATCCTTTACTAAAGCAGTATCTTAGAGGACCCAAAAAATTAAGGCCTCCTAGAAGATCGCCATTACCTGCATGGCACCTCAATTGTGTTGAAAAAGCTCACCCTGCCTCCATTTGAACCAGCTGCTACCGCTGATATAAAGTTCTTGTGGAAAACGGCTCTGCTACTAGCATTTACTTCAGCAAGAAGAGTTTCAGAGCTACAGACCCTCTTGGCGGTAGAGCCTTTTATCATATTTTACTCAGACAGGGTATCTCTGAGGACAAATCCTACTTTTATGCCTAAGGTCGTTTCCAGTGTGGCTCTTAACCAAACAATTCACCTGCCAACTTTTTATCCAAATCCTCAGAACAAAGGGGAGAGAATTCTGCATTCCTTGGAACGTACACAGACAGCTAAGATTCTACTTGAGCAGGACTAAAGCTCTAAGTAAAACTGAGCAATTATTAGTGTCATATGCTGCAGGATCAGAAGGAAAGGCTATTTTAAAGTAGACAATTTCAAAGTGGGTAAGCCATTGCATCCGTTTCTGCTACTTACACCATGGCAAACCTGTGCCCAAGGGCATTGGGTCTCACTCCACCAGAGCTGCAGCTTCTTCAGCAGCCTTTCTCAGAGGAGTGCCAACCAGGGACATTCTAGAGGCTGCTACTTGGAGTTCTGTTCACACCTTTACAAAGCATTACCATTTGCCTCTCTACTCTAAGTCCAGGGCAGGATTTGCCACTGCAGTGCTGCAGGGCCTTATAGCTTCACCTAATGCTGTTTAGGTCCAGCCTCCCAACCATAGCTTTGGGATTCTACCCAAATGTAATGACTGCAACAGTGAAACACGAAGAGCATAGTACAGTTGTGTACACTTACCATAAATGTAGATGTTGGAGTGTATTCACTGTTGCAGTCCAGGTTACCCTCCCACTATCCCCCTGTCATTCTACAGTTTATCTTTCCTTCTCTATCTTCCACAACCTTTGTGTTGTATTTGCTTGTAGATGAAGGTAAAGTTTATATTGATGCATATATATATATATATATATATCTATCTATATCTATATGGGTCTATCTTCATCGACATGTTAAAATAGCGAAAATGGATTAACCGACACGAGAATGTCGAAAGTCACGTCACCGCCAGAAGATCGACGAGGCAGAAGACCGATGGAGGAAGACACCGACGCTGAGAAGCTGCGATGGGGAAAGGATATGTAAGTATGCGGTAGTGACGGACGATAGGGTGCGAGTAAGGTAAGTGTGCGCTGCTGGTGTTTAGTAGGGGTAGGTTAAGTGAGTTAGGGTTAGGGCGCGGGTTAGGTGAGTGTGCGAGTAAGGTAAGTGTGCGATGTTGGTGTTTTGTAGGGGTGGGATAAGTGAGTTAGGGTTAGGGCGCGGCTTAGGTGAGTGCGAGTAAGGTAAGTGTGCGATGTTGGTGTTTTGTAGGGGTAGGGGTGGGATAAGTGAGTTAGGGCGCGGGTTAGGTGAGTGTGCAATAGACGGACCTTAGGGTAAGGGTTTGGGTTAGGGTTGTAGATAGTTGTGTATGTATGGGTTAGTGTTTGTAAGGATTTTGGTGTGCTTGTGTTGTGTGTGTGAGTGTTGGATAGGGGATGTGTTTTGTTTGTTGGTATGATGTGGGGTGTATGCGATGTCGTGTTTGTGAACTGTCTATCTTCTGGTGTCGGTTAAATGACTTTCGTTGTTTTGGTGTCGGTTAATTCGTTTTCGGTGTTTTGAAATGTCGATGTACTAAAGTAGATCCATATATATGTGTGTATATATATATATATATATATATATATATATATATATATATATATATAATATTGCTACCTTTTTGAGACTACCTGACGTCATGGAAGAGAAGACTGCAACTGACGCAGAACCCAAGACTCAAATTCAGGCCGTCTGAGGGCAACCTGCCAGCAGATTACCCAAATGTAATGACTGCAACAGTGAATACACTCTAACATCTACATTTATGGTAAGTGTCCACAACTGTACTTTCCTTAATGAGGGTGTCGTGTCTGAAGATTGTATATCCGGACATCACCTTTATGCCGTACTCTGTATGTGGGGAACATAAGTGTGACGTACGGCATACCCTTAGCAACCCAAAGGCTTTGGTATACTGGCCGGACTAAGTGTCACCCTTGGCAGGGGATCCTTATTGTAAGGAATAATGTAACAGTGAAGAGAAGGGCATCTATTGTTTATGGTAAGATTTTAAACTGTACTTTCATTTCTTGTGACAGTAAGAAGAAAGGACAACCTGTATCAAAGCGGGTTCCTAATGGTTGTCTCGATTACCTTTTGTTATACTCATCAGAATAAAACTATTCCGGGCAGGGTCCAGGCCCATTTTACCAAGGCCTTGGCTTCGTTTGTGCCTTTTTGGAAAGGACTGATTTCTAGAACTGTTCTAGAATTTGCAACTTGGTCTTCTGTATGTGCATTTACAAGGCATTACAAGCTTGATTCCTTTAAGGTCTAGGTCATACTTTGCTAGGGCCATTCTCCATTGGTGGCTTCCAAACAGTTCCACCTCCCAAACGTAGAAAGCCGATGTAATCTACCCATATAGTAATTGCTACTGCAGCAGTGATCAATTTGACGTGTAGTATAATTAAACTTACAATAACAGGACATGTTCAGATGATCACTGCTGAAGTAGCTGCTCCATCCCTACATCATCCCCATTGTTTCTTGGTGTGGTGTTTATGCCAGTGTGTGAATACTTTTTTGTTCCTAGAACTGACCTTTCAGGACTTAGCCACCATCTTTCTACTGGTAATGGAAACTCTGAAGAGCTTTTTTCGAGCTAACTGGCTATGTGGAAGGTGCCCTAAAGCTTCGGGAGAGTGTTTGCTAGTTCTTCTAGGTTGGGTAGATAATTTCCCTACTTGGGATTACCTTCCACAATATTTCTTTAATAAATGTTTCTATTTTAGTAAAATTTCATTTTGACCAACTGTGGTAGCTTTTTGTTTATCACTAAAATTTTACCTCAAAAGCTTTTTTGTTGATTTATGGGTAGTATCTGGGGTCATTGTGTTAATTACTGCCATAAAATATTTTACCTCCTAAGAGTAACTCAGACCCACAAATTCCTTTTTTTCTCGTTTTTCTGTTGACTTGTTCTAAATCTTAGAGAGAGAATACCAATACTCTGTAGGATGTGCTTATGATATTTCTTAATGCTGTTTCTACAGCACCTGATGCATGTCTGTGGTGGCAACAGTTGCCTGGTTACTCAGAATTTTCCTCCCAATGTCATTACTGAGAAGCCTCTATGTTTCCCTGGTTTAGGGATTGGGGTTTTATCATTCCTCCAATGTGGTTCTTTTATAGGGTAATGAAAAATAAAAGGAAATATATATATATATATATATATATATATATATATATATATATATATAGATAGATATGATGGTCAGTCTTCATTCATTCTTGATGAATGGGGCTCTGTTAGGATCTTCGGAACTGGCTCAGCCATTATACAGCTCGCACCAGCCAGAAAACTCTTGAGCTAAGAAAGACTCTGCCCACATTCCCCCCTATTACTTCAGATCTCATTTGCCGCTCTCAGCAAGACATGCCAGCCGTTGCTCTCAGATATATATATATATATATATATATATATATATACACACACACACACACACACACACACACACACACACAATTTTCTAGATTATACCTTGTATTTCTCAGCTGGGTGTGTTTAGTTTCTCTACCTCGTATCTCTGGTAATCTCCATTACTATTTGTTTGTAATCCCTCTCCCACCTTTATCATCATCAGTGGTAGTTCTTCATACCATTGTTAGTATTTTTTTCTTCTCTTATACCGTTTTGGTATTTCTTCTCTACCATCATTGGTAGTCCTTACTGTCCTTTTTGTATGTTTAGTTATTATCGTAGTGCTATATTTTTTAAAATGATGGAAAAGCATAAGGGCACTTCAGGATTTAAACAGTGCCAAGACTGTGGAAGAAAGATGCCCAATTCTGATCGGCATCTTTACTGTGTTTATTGCCCAAGAGCTTCTCATCTTGACCAAAATTGCTACTTCTGACAGGCCTGTAGTAACTGGGCCTTGGTCAAGCATCTGAATAAGCTAATTTTGAAGTGCTTATTAAAAATTACCTTTAGTGAAGCTTTGTCCAAGTCTGATCCCCCTAAATCAGACCCTGTCAGAAAGAAGAGTCCCTCAGTACCTGCTTCCCCCATGGTACCGGTGGCACAAAAACATAAGGATACAATTCTGACTACCTCCATGGAACTGAAGGCAAAGATACTGAAACTACAACTTAAAGAATCCTCTGCACTGACTACTGCCACTGTGGTGCCATCGGCACTGCCATCTTCAGTTTCTGGCTCAGTGCTGACTTTTCCAGTGGCATCTCAGCAGGCTTTGCCCACCCACTCTGTGCCGAAACCGGATCCGAATATTTCCCAGGATAAGATAGTTACCTTCCATAGACCCTTTTGTGGGGCAGTTTCCCAGTTCCTTTCTGGAACGACAGGAGTTCCTTTCAGGATTGTCCATTCGATTCTCCAGGAGTCTCCAAGGTAGATGCGAGATTGATGGACCAGCTGTTGGCAGACAGATATTCCTTTCCCTTCTTAGGGCCCTCTCCCTCCTGCAGTTGGGGTATCTCCTCCTAGGACTCCTTCACTGTCTCCTCTGACTTCCACCAGAGCTTCAGAGCACAGCACTGCGATCAGCTGTTCTGGTGCTATTATGCATCCCTTCCTTGGCACCGGATGTTGCTCTGACTTCTTTGGTCCCCTCCTCGTGGCTGAGACTCCACTGCCGGTTCTGAGGGTCTTGGATCAGCTCCTGTTTTTTATGCGGAGCCGACCTTGGCTCTCAGGACTTTGTCAGTTGTGGGTCCTTCCCCGGCTACTGCTTTGGAGGGTGGACCATTAGGGCAGGATGTGACCCTGGTTCCGAGGTCTTTTTTGGGTCCGGGCTCCCACTCCTCGGGGGGGGGGTCCTGCCTTTCAGGTTATGGAAAGAGCTTTAACCTTTGCCAGCTCTCAGCTGGTTCCTCTTGTATTTGAGTGTTACATTCCCATGTCTGCTTGTCCAGAGCCGACACCAATTTCCACAATAGGGCAGCGAGCACCTACGCTTCAAGTTACCCCTGTACAGAGCCCCTCTTCTTCCGAGTCTTCCTCAGAGATCCCCGCTGAGGAACCCCCCTGAACCCACCCCCCATAAGACGTACAAGAGGAAGCGTTTAGATTCCACAGAAGAATGTCACAGGACAATGATTTCGATGACTGGAATGGCCCCCCCGTCACCCCCTGAAGATGTCTCCTTTGGAGACATCCTAGAGCTCCTCAAGCAGATGGGTAACTGGAAGGCCCAAAACTTGACCTCAGATGAATCTTTGTACTTGCATGCATTCACTACTCGACCGTCTACTTCCTGGGTGACCCCACCCGCTGACTACCTTAAGCTGATCGCACTGCGGGTGTGTAACGCCCCTCACTCCATAGAGCCTATTCCCAGAGACTGGGCAAAATTTTATCACCTATAGTATTGGGCCAAAGGTTTAGCAGTAGATGCCGTGGTGGTGGTGGCTGCAGCCACCAAGAAAAATTCGCCAATGAGAGTTCTTCTGTTCATCCTCCTAACCGAGTGTCTGGGATGATGGACGCTTTTGGGAAGTGGGTCTTTGCTTCATCGACCTTCACACTTAGGTTTTTGAACTTCACGGAACATTTTACTAGACTCTAGAGAGATCTGTTTAAGGGATTATCAGATACTCTTGCAGGAGTAGTGTCTTACAAAGGTGCATGACATTCAGCTAGCCACCATGGGGTCTGTGTTGAACTCGTCCATGTGGATAATTGCACACGCAGCCGAAGGCATGACCAGAGCAGCGGGTTCCAGGTTTGCCATAAGGCTCCACACCTGGATGTGCTTGTGTGAACCCATGGAGCCCTTCCAAGTCTTCCTTCATCAATGCTCCTTTTGGCAGATCATCTTTGTTTGGCCCCAAGGTGAGGAATACATTAGCCAGGTGTGAGGATGGAAAGACGTTATCTGCTGTGAGCATTTGTTTTCCTCCTCAATGAATCCTATTCCAGGAATCAGAGGAGTGGAAATATGTGGTTCAAAAAGTCCCAGGGGCCTTTCCAGGACACATGTGGTGGCAGCTTTCCTCTGGGCAGAGGGGGGAGCTCACATGGAAGATGGTGACAGTGAGGCAGATTTGGCCCTCGAAACCAAGGTTCCAGAGACTTTCTCTGGACAGCTCTTCCAGTGCTCCTGAAAGGAGGCCCAATTGCTTACCTCTGGAAGCAGTCAGGGGAAAACTCGCTGCACTTGACAGCTTAGTAAAAAGTAAACTCTGGCACTTGGGTGCAGAGAATCATTATCAGGAACGATCACATCCCTTTCACACTTTTCTTGAGATAACTAAAAAAAAAAAAATCACCAATGTTCCACCCAGAGGGATCAAGCAGCCATAGAAGTTCAAAAGTTGCTAGAAAAGTTATCCAAGAAGTCCCACCAAACCAGATAGGATCTGGATTTTACTCCATGTTTTCTTTAGTGCCAGTGAAGACGGGGGGGGGACGGGACTGGAGGCTGAAATTGGACCTCGGCCTTCTGACCAAGTTTGTTCAGCAGACAAAATTCTGAATGGTGTCAGTTCTGTCTCCTTTCCCCTTTCTAGGGGAAAATGATTGGATGTGCTCTATAGACCTTCAAGATGTGTATTACCACATAAAGATGGACAAATGCTTAAGAATGTATCAGTGCTTTCAGCTAAGGGCCAGTCATTTTCAATTCAGAGCGCTGCCCTTTGGCCTCACCACAGCCCCCAGAGTGTTCACCAAATGCATGGCAGCAGTCATGGCTCACGTGATACTAAGTGGATTCCGGGTGTTTCCTTATGTAGACTACCAACTCCTCACCGCTTCTACCAGGCATCTACAGACTTCATCAGGCAATTGTTCAGTGTCCTGGGCGTAACAGTCAAAGAGAAGTCACAGCCGTCTCCCAGTCGGGACCTAGAATTCATAGCAGCCTGCTTTAACACATTTTCGTGTATAGCTTCTCAACCCTTTCATAGGCTTCAATGGATAAGATCTCAAGTACAGCTCTCTTTAGTAAAAAAAAAAAAAAAAAAGTGCTTGCTCTACTTGTCTTTCAGGCCCTAGGATCTATGCCAGTGACCATCACCCTGGTTTCCTTGGCAAGATTTCACATGAGGATACTTCAGTGGCTTCTGGCCTCCCAATGGTCCTTCCTTTCTCATATGATGACTCACCTGATTTTAGGACGTTGTAAAAAGGATCTATCCTGGTAAATGCAGTCAGAAGAAATCATAATGGGCCATCCCTTTGGTTCCCTTCAACCCAAGTCCATAGTGACTATGGACACCTCCCAGATGGAAGGGGGGCATTAACTGGGAAGAACAGTCCAAGGCACTTGGTCTCCACAAGAGGATAACTTGCACATCAGTGTCCTTGAGATGAGAGCAGTGCTCCTAGCATGTAAGCCTTTCAGTCTGCTCTTATTCTAGGAACAGTTGCGATCCAATCGGACATCATGTCAGTGGTTTGGTACATCAACAAACAGGGTGGAAACGAATCCTACCTCCTTTGCTGGGAAGCTAAGAATGTGGCAGTGAGTGATGTCTTCCAGCCACTTTCTTGTAGCAACGCATATCCTGGGGATTTCCAACGTGATAGCGGACAAGCCGAGCAGACATTCTACTGCCTCACGTGTGGTCTCACTCTTAAAGGAAGTCTTTCACCGATGGGGCCAGCTTTGCTTCGATCTCTTTGCCTCCTCAACCAAGAAGTGCAGCAGCTACTTTGCCCTAATCCCCCCCCCCCCAAGGGGAGTCCCCAAGAGACGCTCTCATCCTTGATTGGCCCTCTGGTCATCTTTGTCTTTTCCCCCATTTCCCCTCCTACCCCCTTCCTACAGAAAGTCCAAAGATTGCAAAACAAAGTGATTCTCATTGCCCACTTCTGGGCTAGGCAAATTTAGTTTCCCTTTCTTTGGCCTTACTTGATTCATTATCCATAGATTCTGGATCCAGTCCCAGACCTGCTGTCTGACCCACAAGGATTGATGCATCCCGATCTACACACGCTCAAGCTCACAGCTTCGTTCCTCCAATTCTGTTCGTCGCTAGGCAGAATATAATTTTCCCTATACAAAAAATTCTTCTGGCTTCCTATAGACCTTCCACCAGGGGAGACCGATCGTGTTACCCTGCTGCATTCATCACACTTGGGTTGGGTGAACTCTCTAACATCTACATTTATGGTAGGTACAAAACTGTACTTTTCAGTAAATGGGAAAGATTTTCTTTCTGGACTTTTGAAACCAATTTAGACCCCTTTTTGGCACTTCTTGAAAAGGTTTTGGAATTTTTAGCCATGCATTTTGATCAAGGAGCTTTTGCTTCTACCATTAAAGTTCAGTTAGCCATTTCTAATTTTCACAATGGATACGACGACCGTTCTTTAATTTCCTATCTCCTGTGCAAGGTCTTTCTCAAAGGTGCCTTGTGTCTAAAACTTCCATTCAACGATCCCTTAGCTCTGTGGGATCTAACCTTAGTTTTGCAATCTTTAGTCTTACCTCCCTTTGAACCAGCAACCACTTGCAATCTCAAATTCCTTTCCTAGAAAACTTTCTAGTTGTAGCACTTCTGCCAGAAGAGTTTGAGAGCTAGACATTATGTGCAAACCCCCCCCCCCCCCGTATACATACCTTTCAACCATACTGAATTCCTCTGTGTTTACTGGTTTTCAGGTCAGATTAATGGGGTGCCACTGATTCCCGAATGGCCCTTCAATTTCCGATTTTTCTTTCGTTTTTGTAAAAAAAAAAAAAAAAAAAAAAGTTAATTGTCGCTGATGCCACCACACATCATCATTAACGTGCAGGGGCATGCATGGTGACACCAGCTTCCTGAGGCAAACTGCAGCCTGCTGGGCTCAGAGTGAATGGAATACCACCAGCGGCATAGACGAGTAGAGTGGAGCTAGCCTGTGCACACAATACATTACAGTATTAAACTTTTAGTTTCAGTAGTATTCATAACTTCTGTTTTGAATTTGAAGTTCTGTAGAATCCAGCAGCAGTCTGCCCAGCTCGGCCACAGCATCCAAGAATTAGAAAATGTGCTTTCTCCAGTGGCTCGGTTTCCTCGAAGTAAGTGATAAAGAATTAAAGAAAAATGTGATCATGTACGCCTAGAAACTGCAGCAAAGCAATCAGAGTAAATGAGTCTGCAGTCTGCTGTGCTGTAGTCTGCCTTTTATTGTTCATGTTATTAAATAACGCTCCTTTATGTGAATGTGATTACAGACAAATGACAGCAACAGCAGTAGCTGCTAACCTGCTACAAGCTTAGCTGGTGCTGGACTGCTTTAAGTTGCGATCCAGACTTTCAGAGAACAGATGTATTGTCATTAGATCATAGGTTGGGAATCCCAACCTATGATCTAATAATACATTCAGATTTTAATTTATTTTTTTATTTTAACATTTGATGTCCCATTCTCATGTTGCAGTATTCTCATGTGTGATCCTCCACCTCAGGTGACCCGAACGTCCGGCTCAAATACCAGAGCATAAGTCTGGCTGCTGTGAGGTGCATGGGACATCACAGACAGAGCCATAAATGTGATGTCCGCATGCACAGACCTCAGAACTTCTGTGCCTCAATCAAACGTTGGCTTGCTCATTCTGCTCTGTGCTACAGATCTTGTTAAAGATAAGTACCCCGTTGGGCAGTCTTTATATTTGGCTTAGCTTAGGTTGCTTTTTATCTGCTGTTAGCTGATGTCATCTAGGAAATTTTAAGTGCGGTTGGTGAATTCCACACAGATGTACACGACCTCTGCATGTTTTGCTTAGGATCTTCCCATGGCCATACAGCGTGTGAAGTCTGTTAGTAGTTTGCCCCCAAGACATTGTGCAGCCATCTGACAGCACATAAATTGTTAGAGAACCCTGCTTCTGAAGCATCTGGCTCTCTGTAAAGCACCTAAACTGTCCATCTAGGTGGAGCCGCCTAAAAAAGCAGAAGGTCTCTAGGCCTGATACTGCATCTCCGAGTTCGGACATCCAACCAGCTTACCGGTCTAGAGGCTGAGGAACGTCCAAAAGAATTGGCGATTTCAACGGGTACCATATTGGATGTTACCCATGTTTTGCTGGTCTGCGCATCCATGGAGGTTTCTGTAACATCGGCCTCTGCCGATGCTGGGGGGAGGGGGGCCAGGCTCACCCGCATGGGCACGTTTGGTTTCTGAGGAGGGTGCTTCAACCACTGGTCTGATGTCTGACACCAGGCCCTCAGCCTCTCACACTACTCAAGACTCATCTCAAGAGAAAACATTTGCCCCAGTGGAAGATCACCCTGACTGGTAAGCATTCTCCCAGTCACCCTTTCAGGCCTTTACGACCCTGAGGCATACTGCCTCACAAACTCCTGCCCTGCCTACCTTAAGTCTCAGGCCTGCCTCTGCTAGCTCCATCCCACCTCCTCAGACTCTGTAGGAAGACTCTTCTTCCTCTGATGAGTCTCACTTACACTTCTCAGCTGGTCTCTCCCCCCTGTAATACTGTTCCCCAGATGAAGACTCCTTGGAAGGAGACTGCCTATCTGAACACATTACTTTTGGGGAGACCATCTCCAAAATGAGAGAATATTTCAAGTGGGACTCCACCCACATGACTGAGATACAGCAAAGATACTTTTAGCTCCTACAGATAGAGGTCCCTTCTCCCTCTGCTATTCCTCCGGTAATTCCTGTTTACTTGGACACCTTGTCTGTGCCTCCAAGACCCCAGAATCTCACCCTTCGGCCCCAAAAAGGCCAGACAGATTCTGCAATGTTCCTGATTACAAATATATCATCAAACTTCCCATGGTACACCCAGCTGTGATTGATGTGGCACTGGACAAGCAATCTAGGCAGATTCCATTCTCTTCCTTACTGCCTGCCATAAGGTAAGGGGATAGTAAGGTGATGGACAAGTTGGGGAAAAAGATAAACATTTTCTTGACTCTGGCCTTTAGGGCCATCAGTTACCAGACTCTTATGGTAATGTTTGCCCTAGATCTAGTTTCCCAGGCCCCTACTTGCTGTCCTCCATGCTTTACTCCCCTACAAAGCCTCAAGTTCCCTCAAAACTTTCTTTAGCAGCACAAGTAGCCAGACATTCCATAAAATGCAGCTACGATGCTGCTGAAGCCACAGCCAGGTCAGCTGTATCTGCCTCTGTGATGGCCTATTCCAGTGTTGCAGTATTCACTGGTGGGTTTACCCTTCTTCCCATCAGCTTTTCCAGCCAGGTTTCCAAAGCTTTTCCAGTCCCTGATGGTGCGTCAGATGTCTGCCATGTTGGCAGGTATGTGGGCCATAAATATGACGTCTGTGTGCACCAGTCCTCAGAACTTTTCAGCCGCCAGCCGTACACCAGGTGTTCCTGCTACTTGTGGATGTTCAGTCAGTTTCACACCAAGATAAGTACCCTGTTGGGATCCCTTTTGTGTTGTTATAGTCTGTTAATGTCTGGTAAGAGCAAGTGCAACTGTGGTCATCAGATTCCCCACAGACACCCACGACCAGTGTCTCTTCTGCTTGGGTAGGGATCATGGTTATAAAAACTGCTCCATTTATAAGTCGTTCATCCTTAAGACCCTTCGTTGACTTCAGGCTCTTGATTTATACCTTGAAAACCAACGCCTTAGACCGCTCTGTGTATGGAAGCCACTTCCGACTCCCCATCCAAACCACCCAGGAAGAGGGCCAGTCCCACGTGGCCATCTACTTCCATCGTGCCTCCCTCTGCCGATTCCCAGCCTGTAGCCACCGTTAGCTTTGCCAAGGAACTGGTGTCCGCCACATCAGATAAAGCGGCTACCTATCAGTTGGCCGTACACTCCAGAGTGGACGACACGTCTGGGTAGGATATCCTGGTGCCTGATTCAGGTGCCATGGAGGATCCAGTTTCTAGGATGGGTTCTTTGGAGCAGGCCTCTGCTGCTCCTTCTGTGACTACCAGGCCGACAGCCAGCCATACACTGGTTAGGCCTAGCAAGAGGAAACATAAGACTAGGCACATCGCTTCAACCCCAGAGGCCTTGCCAGATTGGCAGACTTTCAGCCAGAGCCTCTACAATGCCTTCCTGGCAGGCCCACGGTAGACCTCCCTCAGGCCGTACCACCTCTTCTTAGTCCCAGGTCTGTCCAGCCTAGCCAACCTGCAGAAGAGGAAATGTCAGACTCCTCAGAAGAGTCCTTGTTTTACTCTTCACAAATTTCTTCTCCTCTGGGGTATAGATCTCCAAATGAAGCTTCTGCTGAACTTGACTCCCCTGTGAAAGTCCTTACTTTCGGGGGGAAAGTCAGTCTTATGAGAGAACTCTTTAAATGGGATTGCTCAGACATGTCTGAGGCCCAGAAAAGATTCTGTGACCGAATTCAGATGAAATCTCCTAACCCAGCTCCTGTTCCTTCTGTCCAGCCTGCCTTACTGGATGCTTTTGCTGCTGCATGCTTCAACCCAGATTCCAAGCCACCTGTACCTAGAAGGGCTGACCGGTTGTATAGGGTACCTGATGCAGAAAAATTCCTTTTCAAATGCCCACCAGCTGACCCAGCAACTAGTTCTATTGCTGCTGATAGGGCTACCAACCTTTTCCCTACTACCGCTTGTCCTACCTGCAAATAAAGACAGTAAGGCCATGGAAAGGTGGGGGAAGAAGATATACACTTCTGCTACCCTAGCCTTTAGGGCTACCAATTACCAGTCACACATGGCCAGTACTTTCTGGCCTTACTGGGCAAAGCTTCTAAGGAACTCCGAAATCCCTGACTGCTCTGCAAAGGTATCCCTGTCTTCCTTGCTTGGGCTCATCTCCCAAGTCAAAAAACATTCTCTAAGGTGTGCATGTGATGCAGCTGAGGCCTCTGCCATGTCAGCTGCATCTGCCTCTGTATTGAGGAGATATACTCCTGGCTCCGCCTATAGCCCTTACCGGATGACTTTTAAGGCCAAACTCTTGGATGCTCCTTTTGATCACTCTGCCCTTTGGCACCAAGGGTGGCTGATCTCTTCAAGTCACTCCAGCAAAAAGGGAAAGAGCTCCAATATTTGAAGCATTTACTTGTCTCCCCAAAATTTCAGAGGAACTATCCAGCCAAGACGCAATTTATAAGAAAGTCTTAAAGGTCCTCTGTGCCCCCCCAGGTCTGGAAGACCCCGCAGGAGACAGACTACTCGGCCTAGGATTCCTCAGGACACTGCTCAGAGACCCTCTTTCCAGAAAGGGCAGGCAGCATCTGACTGCCTTCGTCCCTGCCCATTTCTCATTGCCTCCCTGCATGGTCCCTAGTGACATCTGACAAATGGGTTTTGTCTGTCATGGAGGATTACTTCACGTCTTGTATGGCTCCTCCTCCAAGGCTTCCTATTGCTCTACCCCCCTCCCATGTGCTCCCTCCTTCCCGAGGTCCTAAACAACCTGTTGCTCCATGGCACCATAGAACTCACCCCCCCCCCCCCCCCCGCTCGAGGGGAAAGGCTTCTACTCCAAAAATGTTTCTGATGCCCAGGAAGGAAGGACCATGGAGACCCATGTTAGACCTTTCTCGTCTCAACCCTTTCCTGAAGGTCCCCTCCTACAGGATAACACCACCCTTTCTATTTCCCCTCATCCTTTCCCAGGCCTTCATGGTGACCCTGGACATCAAGGAGGCCTATCTACATATTCCCTTAAAACCATCCTCCAGAAGTTTCCTCAGATTGAAAATGGGCTCCTCTCATTTTCAATTCTGTGCTTTGCCCTTTGGACTCTCCACTGCACCAAGAGTATTTACAAAATGCCTAGCCCCAGTCATCGCCAAATTTCCCCATACTTAGACGACCTGCTCATTCAAGCAGCAGACAGACAAGCCCTCCTTGCCCACAGCAAGGACCTACTGCTGCAGTCTCTAGCGTTCTTCATAAACTTCCCCAAATCAAAACTAAATCCTACACAAGATATCTTCCTAGGATGCAAAATCAGAACAAACCTTAGGATGGCCTTCTACGTCAGGAAAAAGTGCTTTCCCTGACCAAACACTTTCAATCTGCCCACCTTTCACCTGCTTTGACTGCAAGGGAATTCTTCAGACTTCTTGGCCTCATGGCAGCCACTATTCTCATCCTACCACTGGCAAGGTTACACATGACAATGCAATGGTATCTTTACTCTGTATGGACCCAACACTCGCACCCTGTAGAGTTCAAAATCCCGCTCCTCCCCTGACTCCACCAAGAGCTGAAGTGGTGGCTGGCCCAGGTTGCCCAATACCCTGGCCTCCCCCTACAATTGCCCTCCCCTTCTCAGATCATGCACACACATATGCACATCAGATCTGGGCTGGGGAGCAACGCTGGACAGAAGAACAGTGCAAGGTTTGTGGACAAACAATGGCACATCAACATCAAGGAAATGTCAGCCATACTTCTTGACCTGCAGGCCTTTCAACCTTTCCTCAGACAGGGCATTCTGAAGGTCTTCACAGACAACACCACAGTGATTTGGTACCTGAACAAGCAAGGAGGGATGAAGTCCTACCTCCTCTGCAGGCTAGCCCTACAAGTTTGGGATCTGGCAGTCTCCTAAGGGATCTCCGACCAGGCAGCCTACATCCCGTCCCAACACAATTGTCAGGCCAACTCCTTAAGCAGAACCTCCACAGACAGTCATGAATGGATGCTGTCAAGAGATGTATTCCTAGATCTGATCCACAGGTGGGGGTATTCCAAAGATGGACCTGTTCGCCTCCCCCACAGACAACTCCAGAGCTATGGCTCCAGAACTCACGACCCGAAGGCTGTGCAAACAGATGCCACCTTAATGTCCTGGAGGGGGAGATTCCCATATGCCTTTCCACCCTTCCCTTTGTTCCAGAATGTCCTACTGAAAATTCAGCAGGACTCGCCAAAAAATCTTGTTGGTGACCCCCTGTTGGCCAAACCAGCAGTCATTACCCCAACATTTGCATCTATCCAAAGGCAATCGCCACAAGTTACTCCCTCAGTGGATCTACTCACACAGCACCAGGGGACACAGATTCACCCACAGTGGAGATCCTTGCACCTCTCCCTGTAGCTGATAGGATTCTTATTCCCTTCAGACATCTGTACAACAAGGACGTGCTCTCAGTAATGCAGCAGGCCAGGAAACCAAACACTAGGAAATCTTATCTGTCTAAATGGAGGTAGTTTTCTATCTGGTATCACAAAAGACCAGCCGCTGGACAGCGACTTGCCTCTAATTCGACCTGTGTGAACTGCTGAAAGCAGGCTCATCTTACTCCTCAAAAGCACATCTGTCTGCCATTTCTGCCTGACAATGGGATGTCCACTAGCTTCCAGACTTCCATCCAAGCTATTCCTAAAGGGGATTTTACACTCAAGACCCCCCATAAAACTGACTCCTTCCCCCAGAATCTTGACTATGTGCTGGAAAAGCTCACTCTGCCACCCTTTGAACCAGCTGGCAAGGCTGACTTGAAATTCTGCACGTGAAAAACAGTACTGCTAGTAGCTTTGACATCAGCCAGGAGGGTCTCAGAGCTCCAAGCCCTTATGGCTACCCCACCCTTCCTAGTTTTCCATATGGACAGGGTCACCATCAGGATTAATCCTTTTTTCACCCCAAAGTGGTCAGTGACCTCTCCCTAAATCAGGCTATTCACCTGCCCACCTTCTTTCCAAATCCTCAGGGAGACCGTGAGTCTCCTTCATTCCCTAGATGTACACAGGCAACTTCATTTCTATTTGCATAAGACCAGGCCTATACGCAAATCAGACCAGCTGTTTGTTTCCTTCCACTTCAGGGCTCTGGGGAAAGCTGTGAGGAAACAAACCATTTCTTCTTGGATTGCTAGGGCTATCTCCTTTTGTTACTCACACTATGGAAAGACACTAACGGGCAATGTTGAGCCCATTCCACAAGAGCCATGGCTTCCACTGGAGCCTTTTTTAAAGGTCTAGATAGTAACTCCATTCTGGAAGCAGCTACCTGGTCCCTCTGCACACCTTCACCAGACACTAAGCTGGACCGCATCTCAAGGACTAGCACAGGATTTGCCAGGGCTGTCCTGCATGGGTTCCTGGAATCCTCTTCCAGACTTACTCCCAGCCAGCAGTTAGCTTTTGTACTCACCCACTGGTGAATACTGCAACATTGGAATAGAAGGACATAGGAAAGTTGTGTAAAATCTTAACATAACCTTAGATGTCCTCTTCCATGTTGCAGTATTCCTTCCCTTACTCCATCCCCCTGTTCTCCTTGCACTTGCATTCCTCTGCTCTTATACAGGCTATGCCATCAGGACGGGTTCTGTCTGGGGTTTCTGGTTCTGAGGACTGGTGCAAGCATATGTCGCATTTATGGCTCACGTACCTGCCAACATGTCCGACGTCTAGTGTACCATCAGGGACTGGAAAAGTTTTGGAAACCTGGCCGGACAAGCTGATGGGGGAAGTAGGGTAAACCAACTAGTGAAAACTGCAACATGGAAGAGGAGGACATCTATAGTTATGGTGAAATTTTACACAACTTTCCTTTACGCAGGTTTTCCTGGCTCAAACCAACTTCTACCAGATGACTTCAAGAACAAGACCCTGGACAACAAATTCCTCTTTGGGAAACTGTCTTCAGAACTTTTCAAAAACCTGCAAGAAAAGTAAGGAACCACAGGAGTTGAAGCATCTTCTGGGAACCCCTGTTGCTAATTTCTACAGAAACCCAGCTAAACGAAGATTTGTTAGAAGGGCACCTGTTCCTTCTACTACTAATACTTCAAAGCATAGGAAAGGGGCCAGAAAAAAACATTCCCCCAGAACTGCTTCCTTTCAATCTTTACCTAGGCAGCCCTTTCCAGATGGACCAAACATTGCATGACTGCCTAAATACCCTCCACCGTCTCCTCCTTTCTGCCCGCCTCCCTAACCGTTTTCACCTGTGACAACAAATCACCCCACACCACTGGGTCCTGTCAGTAGTGAAAAAAGGGTACTTTATGATCTGGCAGGAAAGCCCATCACCAAAAGGTATACCCCTCCCTCCAAAAAACAAATCCACCTGATAACCCAAGGTCATAAAAAATTTACTATCACAAGGCACCATAGAGAGGGTCAAGGCTTTTACTCCAGACTCTTCTGGACGTGTCCTTATTAAACCCCTTCCTTCCGCATGCTGTCCTGCAAAACCCTTCCACTTTTGACACCTGGGACCTTCATGGCCACCTTGGACTTGAAGGTGGCTTACCTCCGTATCCCCATCCAGCTGGACTTCCGGAGATTTTGTACGTTTTGCTGTGCCATTCTCACACTATCAATTCTTTACTATCTTGCTCTTTGGCTTGTCTACAGCACCAAGGGTTTTCAAAAAGTGCCTAGCCCCAACAGTAGCCTTTTGCAGAACAAAAGGCATAGAGATGTTGTTCGTGTTTCACTATTGCAGTCATTACATTTGGGTAATCTGCTGGCAGGTTGCCCTCAGTCGGCCTGAATTCCAAGGTCTTGGGTCCTGCGTCGGTTGTGGTCTCCTCTCCCATGATGTCAGGTCGTCAGGGGTATAAAACAAGCAGCCAACGCCATTTTCTTTTGTCTTTCTTGCTGTGCGGTGCCCGAAGCAGAAACAGAAGCATTTCGCAAGTGCCGGTCGGCCGACTCCTGAAATATTCGAGTTTGAGTTTCAGAACCAAAGTCTTCACTAAAGCGAAGTACTTTTTTCTTGCTCCATACCTATATCAGAAAAAGTTTATTGTGTTACTTGTGGGAAGCAAATACCTCATAAGGATTTCCATTTGTACTGTATTCCTTGCCTAGGCCCTGTTCACAACGTTACCTGGCTGTCAGTTGTGTGTTAGATTTAACCAACGCACTATTAAGCGTCAGTATAATTTTGCCTCAGGGTATTTTGGAAACAGATTTAACTACCCAGAAATGTCATTGGGTATCAGACTACCGGAGTACATAAAAAAAGTAAAGAAAAGAACACAGAGAGACAGCCGAGGTCCAAAACAGACGACGAAACTTCTCCTAAGCCAGTCGCTAGTTTGCTGGTACTCAGTGAGGCGCTTTCACAGCCCCTGATACCCACTACATTTGAGTCGCTGGCCCCTACCGACACCCACGTGGAGTCCGGCATGCTGCGAGATACTTAAAGTATTGGACCCACGGATGTATCTGCCTCAGATGGGTCCAGAACCGCTGAGCAGGCACCAGCTTCTGAGGGTGTATTCAGGCCTCAACATTTTTATATCAAACTGACGACAGCTGCAAAACCAGACAAAAAAGCAACTTCTAAAACTAAAAAACCAACGCATGAGCCACGTGCACAGGCTTCTATGCCTAAAAAAAACAGATGAACAAAATGGCTGAAGACCTGATTACCTTAATCAGGGATTCCCATCCCCCTCCAGATAAGAGGCCTAGGCAAGACACTGATTATGAACCTTCAGATCAGGTTTCTGTTTCTTCTGATTCCTCTTCTGATCAGGAATTATCTGTACCTCCCTATGAGGATTCTGATGCAGAGGAATCTTTACCATCTGCATCACCACCTGAGGATTATTAATTTGGAGAAACATTGCATACTTTGAGGGAGCATTTTCACTGGGAGAGTCAAGATTTCTCAGAATCAAGAGGCACAGGGATTTCCTTCTCCCTCAGCACAGGCCTTTAGCCATGCCCCCTGTTTTTAGACATTGTGGATGATGTGTTTCAGAGTCAAGCTTGACCTCTGACTCCTTACCTCCGGCTCCCAGCAAGCCTGACAGATATTACAGGGTTCCTGACCCACAAATTTTTATTTGGAAACCCTGCTGCTGATCCTGAAACTATTTCACACGGTCCAAAGGGAGTTAAGGCCTCAACAGCAAAAAATCTTACCCCCTCTGACAGATTCAAGGGCACTGGATAGATGGGGAAAAAGGTTTATACATCTGCAACCTTGGCAGTTGGGCCTTAAACTGCCAGTTTCATATGCTCAAGTATCTACAACATGTTATGCGATTGCTGAAACAGAAAATGTTAATTTCTGAATGTGCAGAAAATAAAGAATTGCAGGAATTATTGCATGCAGCTGAACAAGTTGGAAAGCATACTTTGCAATGTGGTTTTGATTCTTTTGAGGCCTCCTGCAGGGCCGCAGTTACTGGATGTGTGATTAGGAGGCATGCCTGGTTAAAGGAACAAAATTTGCCTGATCATGTTAAAGCTAAATTACTAGATGCACCTTTACAGCATGATACTCTGTTTGGTATTAAGGCAGAAGAGGTTTTAAAGAAAATGGAAGACAAAGCTAAGTCTATGCAAACTGTAAAAGACTTCTTACAAGTGCAGCCACCAAGATTCAGTAGACACTGGCATACAAAAAAAATGGTCCTTTCCTGTGTCAGACAGAGCTCAAAGGGGCAAATCACAAGATTCATACAGGTCAAAGCAATGGGGTGCTTCTACCTCCAAATCTGGAGGAGATAAAGCACAAACCTACAGAAAACAGTCCCAATGACTTCCCTCTGCTTACACCAAGCACTTATCTTTTGGCAGCACCTTCAGGGGAAAATAAGCACTTTTTGCTCAAAATTGGCAGTTGTTAACCCAGGACAAGTGGGTGCTAAACAGTCTCACAGGGATACAGATTCCATTTCCATACTCTGCCAGTGGCAAACGGTTGGCCATATCTGCCAAAAAAATCAATGGGCAGAGGCACAGAAACAGGTTACGTCCCTCATGTATATGGGAGCCATTCAGCCAGTACCAGAACAGGAAAAAGGACAAGGTTTTTACTCGACTGTTCTTGTTACCCAGAAAGGACAAGGCCTGGCGGCCAATACTGGATTTATCGATTTTGAACACTTACCTGGACATTCCAAAATTCAAAATGCTGTCTTTGCAGCAGCTTCTGCCCATGCTGGGCAAGAATGCTTGGCTGGTGACATTAGACCTAAAAGAGGCATACCTGCATGTCCCAATAAGACAATCGTGCAGAAGATACCTCAGATTCAAGGCTGGCTTAATGCAGTACCAAATGTCCTTCAAGGATGCATCTGCAGTCCTAACATATGGGTTGTCCTGCCTCAGGCAGCCCTTCGGTCGGCCGGATTCCAAAGTCTGGGTCTGGCCTCGGCTGATGTCGCACTTCACCCGACGTCATAGCTGCTGGGGTATAAAGGCATCAGCCGACGCCATTTTCCTCGGTCTTTCTTGCCGTGCGGTGCCCGAAGCAGAAGCTGTTCGCAAGTGCCGGTCGGTCAGATCCAGAGATTTCTACTACCGAAGACTTCTAAAAAGCTAAGTACCCCGTTGGGGACTCTTTCTTGCCTCAGCCGATGTCAGACAAAGTAAATAATTGTTTAACTTGTGGGAAACAAATTCCTCATAAGGATTTCCACTCTTACTGCCTTCCTTGCTTAGGCCCAGACCACGACGTATCAGCTTGTCTAGCCTGTGCTTCCTTCAACCGACGGACGCTTAGACGTCGGTCGGAGTTTGCCGAAGAGTTTTTTGGTCCCGCTTTTGCATATAAAATGCCGTCGGAGACTCCGACTACACAATTAGCTAAAAATCGCGGCCCGCGGTTTCGGCTGAAACCACTGTTAGGCCAACCGCGAATGTCTCTGAAACAGAGTCCTCTACTCCCTTCGGCCGAAAGCAGGCCACCAATAACCGAGGCCACACAGGCCATGGCTGAATCGGCTACAGAAATTACTGCTGCAGAAGCAGGCACCCAGGATTTGTCAGACACTATTCCTCTGGACATCTCTACTCCTGCACGTGGGGCTGCTAGACCCCCTGCTTCTGTGTCTATCAAGGCCTTTTCCAGGGCCAAAGCAGCCAAAATTTCTAAGACTTTGCCTACAAAAGCTCCCTCTCACAGGCCTACCTCTAGTTCCCAGATACTCAGCCTGGCTGAGGATCTTATTTCTTTGATCAGGGGATCCCAACCTCACCCTGACAGGGCCTCTCAACCTCCTCCAGATAAGAGGCCTAGGACTGAACCCCCTGAACCTCTCTCTACAGACTATTCCTCGGATGGCTCAGATATTTCTGACCATCAGGAAGGCCCATATTCACCTTATGAGGATTCTGATGCAGAAGACTCCATTCCTTCTGCTTTCCCTCCTGAAGAATTTTCTTTTGGGGAAACCTTGCACTCTGAGGGAACACTTCCAATGGCAGGGCCAGGATTTTTCAGATTCAAGGAAAAGGCTAAGGACTTTTTTACATTTACCACAGCATAGGCCTTTAGCCATACCTCCTGTACTATCAGTTGTTGATGATGCATATAATGATGCCAGTTCTGCCCCTGATTCTCTTCCTCCGGCCCCTGCCAAACCTGACAGATATTACAGGGTCCCGGACACTCACTACCACTTGTATAAGGCTCATGTTGCAGACCCAGAAACCATTTCTCAGGGCCCTAAAGGTGTTGCAGCTGCCTCTGCCAAAAACCCACTTCCCTCTGAGAGGGATTCTAGAGCATTAGAGAGATGGGGTAAAAAGGTTTATACATCTGCTATTCTTTCGGCCAGGGCTTTAAACTGTCAATTTCACATGATTCAGTACCAGGAATTTCTGTTAGACCAGCTAAATAAAAAACTGTCCTCTCCTGAACCTATAGACCGTAAGTCCCTTCAGGATTTGGTACATAACTCTCAGCAGGTCAGTAATCATTTTTTAAAATGTGGCTATGATGCACTGGAGGCTTCTTTTAGATCAGCTATGACTGGAGCAGTGATTCGAAGGCATGCCTGGTTGAAAGCGCAATCATTACCAGACCATGTTAAGTCAAAACTCCTAGATGCTCCTATGGAGAAACAAAGTTTGTTTGGCTCCCCTGCACAGGATTCTAAAGAAAGTGGAAGAAAAAGCAAAATCTGTCCAAACAGTCAAGGAATTTTTGCAGGTCCAACCACTGAGGTTTAGCAGAAATTGGCCCTCGAAGAATTGGTCCTTTCCAGACACCTCCAGAACACAGAGAGGCAGAAATAGACGCCCAAGAGGCAGAGGTCAATCTAGGGGTGCCTACAGGGGTCATCAGTGGCAACCTGCCAACCAGAGAAGTGCTGCCACAGCTACGACTACAACCACTTCCACAGGACCGACGCAATGACTTGGCTCTGATTCCGCCTACCAGGGAACAACTGGAAGCGCCCTTGGGCGGAAAGCTAGCCTTATTTTCAGACAACTGGCACTGCATTACAGGAGACAAATGGACTTTACAAACAATAGACAAAGGCTACAGGTTTCACTTCCACACTCTACCAAAAAAGAGAGGAATGCCAAACCTTCCACCAAGCCAAAAAACAGAGGCTCTAAAACAAATCAACAACTTACTAAGGATGAGAGCAATAGAAAAGGTACCATCTATGGAACATGGCCAAGGATTTTACTCCAGACTATTCCTTGTACCAAGAAAAGAAAATCAATGGAGACCTATTCTCGACTTGTCCGCACTGAACACATACCTCATTGTTCCAAAATTCAAAATGCTGACCCTCCAGCAACTTCTTCCCATGTTGGGCAAGGAGTCTTGGCTGGTGACTGTAGATCTCAAGGAGGCATACCTGCACGTCCCTATACGACCAGATTGCAGAAGACACCTCAGATTTCTTGCAGGATCAGAGCATTATCAATTCTCAGCATTGCCCTTTGGCTTATCTACTGCGCCCAGAGTATTCACGAAATGCCTGGCATCAGTAATTGCTCATTGCAGGCTTCAGGGAATTCAAATTTACCCGTACCTGGACGACTGCCTAATACAAGCGGACAACAAGACAAAATTAACAAAGGATTTGGACAATGTCATACAACTGTTGCAAGCCTTGGGATACACAGTCAACATTCAAAAGTCAAGGCTAGTACCATCCCAAAGGAAAACATTTTTGGGTGCACAACTGGATACAACTCAGATGGCTTTTCTCACAGAGGAAAAACAAAAGCAACTACCAGTCTATTTCATGGCATTAACAACAGAAACTCAGCTTACTGCAAGGAAAGTCCTGCAAGCCCTGGGTTACATGGCATCCTGCATAATATTGATCCCACATGCCAGGCTGCATATGAGGAAGTTGCAATGGTACCTAAGGAATGTATGGTCTCAACACAAGCACAGCCTAGAAGCCCAGATTCCAATTATTCCATGCCTGAAAAAAGAATTCCTGTGGTGGGCTCAGGCCTGTCAGATAAACAGAGGATTGCCTTTCCACAAACCACATCCAAGCCAGACCATCACCACGGACGCCTCAGACCTAGGCTGGGGGGCGCACATGGAAGACAGGTGTATACAAGGCCTATGGTCCCAAAACCAGCTGAATCTACACATAAATCTAAAGGAGATGCTGGCAGTGAAACATGCAATCCAGGCAATTCAGACCATTCCTCCAACAAGGTCACCTGCTGATAAGGACGGACAATACCACAGTGATGCGGTACATCAACAAACAGGGAGGTACACACTCATGCCCTCTATGCCGGATGGCAATGGACCTGTGGAATGTGGCCCTGAATCTCAACATTCAACTGCAGGCCAGATTTGTACCAGGAAAAGAAAATTCACTAGCAGACACCTTAAGCAGAACTACCACGGATGCTCACGAATGGATGCTGCATCCAGATATCTTCAAAACCATAACAAAGAAATGGGGAATGCCAGAGATAGACCTGTTCGCTTCCCCACACAACCACCAACTGAAGAAATTCTGCTCAAGAGTATACCACCCACTTGCCTGGAGGGTGGACTCCCTCTCCTTCAGCTGGAAAAACCTGACAGCATATGCATTTCCACCTCTTCCTTTGATGTACAAAGTCCTACTGAAGATCAGAGAGGAGCAGCCAAAGGTAATCCTGATAGCTCCAGACTGGCCAAGACAACACTGGTACCCGCTACTGAGAAGCATGTCTCTGGCACGCTCATGGCCTCTACCTCTATGCCCATTGCTTCTAACACAGAACAACTACAAGACCCTGCATCCAAACTTGAAAACTCTGCAGCTAACTGCTTGGAATATTGCATAAAACAAAATCAACCAGATTTGTCTCAGAGGGTTAAGGACATTATCCTGGAGGCTCGCAGACCCTCCACAAGGAAAACATATTCAGCCAAATGGAAAAGATTCCTCATTTGGAGTGCAGCAAAGGGAGAAAATGTCTCATTGGCAAACATAGCACACATCCTGGAATACTTAGCAGAACTGTTCCACAATGGCCTGTCCTACTCCTCCATTAAGATTCATGCATCAGCAATTTCAGCAGAGTACAACATGGATCCTCCTGTCTTCTCTCATCCTCTACTCAGGCAGTTCTTGAGAGGAATCAAAAACATAAAGCCTCCAAGGAAACCACCTCTACCTGCATGGGATCTCAACTTTGTGCTGGAAAAATTAACACTTCCCCCTTTTGAACCAGCAGCAACAGCAGACTTACAGTACTTATCTTGGAAAACTGCATTCCTGCTAGCAATCACTTCAGCAAGAAGGGTATCTGAGTTATAGGCATTAATGGCAGTCCAGCCATTCCTTATCTTCCATCAGGATAGAGTGTCTCTGAGAACTAATCCTACTTTTATGCCAGAGGTGGTCTCCAGGGTATCATTGAACCAAGCTATTCATTTACCTACATTCTTCCCCAACCCACAGAACAGGGGGGAAAGACTACTACACACCTTGGATGTGCACAGACAATTGCGCTACTATCTGGACAGAACTAAGCTCAGCAGAAAAACTGACCAGCTTCTGGTAGCATATGCAACAGGAGTGCAAGGAAAAGCAATTTCAAAACAGACAATCTCAAAATGGATAGGAAATTGCATTAGATTCTGCTACTCTTTTCATGGAAAGACGACTCCTGAAAATATCAGGCCTCACTCCACAAGAGCTACAGCCACCACTACAGCTTTCCTACGAGGAGTGGCTACCAAAGACATTTTAGAAGCTGCTACTTGGAGCTCCGTGCATACATTTGCCAAGCATTATAATCTTCCCTTATATTCCAGATCCCGAGCAGGTTTTGCAACTGCTGTTTTGCAAGGGATCTTAACTACATCATCATTATCTTAGTGCCTCCTCCCCCAGTTTGGGAATGGTATTCTACCCATATGCTAGGACTGCAGATGCATCCTTGAAGGACATAGTACAGTTTTGTACCTACCATAAATGTAGATGTCCGATAGGTATGCATCTGCAGTCAGGATTACCCACCCTCTTTCCCCTCTGTGGTATTCCTAGGGTACTTACCCCTCTTTTTAGCTAGCTGGGGGAATCTGTTATGGTGTATTTGTTTGTATGTATATATATGTATATATAATTTTTTGCTCTCTACTGTTTGGAATTATCTGCATTTATCCAAATTTAGCCTTCCTAGAGGGCACCTGGCATCTGGGGCAAGAAACACTGAGGAAAATGGCGTCGGCTGATGCCTTTATACCCCAGCAGCTATGACGTCTGGTGAAGTGCGGCATCAGCCGAGGCCAGACCCAGACTTTGGAATCCGGCCGACCGAAGGGCTGCCTGAGGCAGGACAACCCATATGTTAGGACTACAGATGCATACCTATCGGACATCTACATTTATGGTAGGTACAAAACTGTACTTTCTCTGCACTGCCTTTTGGCTTATCTACTGCGCCCAGGGTCTTTACAAAGTGCCTGGCACCAGTAATTGCATTTTGCAGACAAAAGTATTCAAATATATCCTTACTTGGACGACTGTCTCATTCAAGCAGAGAACAAGGACATTTTTCTTCAACACCTGGCTTTGTGAAAAGGCATCTAACATGCCTAGGGTACACAAAAGAAAAAAAAATCACAACTGGTACCCTCTCAAAAGATAACATTCCTGGGTGCAAGCTTGAATACAACTGCCCAGATGGCTTACCTCACACCAGGCAGAGCAAAGGCAACTGACTACTTACTTCAAACCGATGACAAAAATCCAGTTATCTGCAAGACGAATTCTGCAGGCTTTGGGCTTCATGGCATCCTACTGATTCCATATGCAAGACTACATTTGAGGAAACTTCAGTGGTACCTAAAAAGTTTATGGAGTCAACATTGTCACAGTCTGGAAACAATCATTGCTCTCATTCCCTGCCTGCAACAGGAGTTTCTATGGTGGGTAAAGGCATGTCACCAAAACATGGGATGGGCCTTCACTCTACCCCCTGCCAGACAAACCTTAACAGATGCACCAGATTATGACTGGGGGGCCCACATGGCAGGAAGATGCATTCAGGGCATATGGACCCCAAAGCAAATGCATCTACATATCGACCAAAAACAGATGCTAGCTGTTCAAAATGCCCTGACAGCTTTCAAGGACCTACTTCATCCAGGACAACTACTGATAGATGGACAACACCATGGTCATGTGGTTTATAAACAAGCAGGGGGGCACGCACTCATACCCCCTTTGCAGATTAGCCATGGCACTGTGGGACACAGCTGTGACTTACCAGATCCATCTTCAAGCTCAATTCCTGTCAGGAAAGCAAAATACTCTGGCAGACGATTTAAGCAGAAATCTTATGGATCCTTACGAGTGGAAACTAGATCCACAAGTCTTCAGCATGATAAAGAAATGGGGGGGGGGGGCCCAGACAATTCTGAGGGGAGGCAAATAGATCTATCAATTGAAAATATTCTGCACAAGGACTTATCACAGACAAGCATGGAAAGTGGACGCTCTATCCTTCAGTTGGAAAAACCTATCAGTTTATGCCCTTCCTCCACTGCCTCTTCTTCCCAAGGTCCTCCTAAAAGTCAGACAAGAGAAACCAAAGATGATACTAATTGCCCCGGACTGGCCCCGCCAATATTGGTACCCAATCCTAAGGAACTTTTCTCAATACCCAGCTTGGACCTTACCTCAAAGACCTCAACTACTGTCCCAGCAAAACAATCGGATCCTGCACAATCAACTCCAGACACTGAACCTGGCAGCATGGCTGATCATGTAGTTATGCAAACAACACCTCTCAGTAAAGTTGTGATGGATGTCATTTTGGAAGCCAGAAGGCCTAGTACAAGAAAATCTTATGCTGGTAAATGGAAGAGATTCTGTGCTTGGAATCAAGCACAAGGAACCGATACAGCAGAACCAAATATTCCTCCGATACTACAATACTTGTCTAGAGATGCTTGACAAAGGTTTAGCTTTCTCATCAGTTAAAATCCATGCCTCTGCCATTTCGGTTCATTACAATACAGAGCCACCAATCTTTTCTCATCCTTTACTAAAGCAGTATCTAGAAGATCCTAGATCATCACCAATTCCTGCATGAGACCTCAATTATGTTTTGGAAAAGCTCACCCTGCCTCCATTTGAACCAGCTGCTACTGCTGATATAAAGTTTTAATCATGGAAAACAGCTCTGCTGCTAGCAATTACTTCAGCAAGAAGAGTTTCAGAGCTACAGGCCCTCATGGCTGTGGAGCCTTTTTATCGTTTTTTTACCCAGACAGGGTGTCTTTGAGGACAAATCCAACATTTATGCCTAAGGTGGTTTCCAGTGTGGCCCTTAACCGTACTATTCATCTGCCAACCTTTTATCCAAATCCGCAGAACAAAGGGGAGAGAATTCTGCATTCCTTGGACAAACACAGACAGCTAAGATTCTACTTTAGCAGGACTAAAGCTCCAAGAAAAACTGAGCAATTACTAGTGACATATGCTGCAGGATCAGAAGGAAAGGCTATTTCAAAGCAGACTAAAGTGGATAAGCCACTGCATTAGTTTCTGCTACTTACACCATGGTAAACCTGTGCCCAAGGGCATTAGGTCTCATTCCACCAGAGCTGCTGTTACTTCAGCAGCCTTTCTCAGAGGAGTTCCAGCCAAAGACATTCTAGAGGCTGCTACTTGGAGTTCTGTTCACACCTTTACAAAGCATTATCATTTGCCTCTCCAGGGCAGGCTTTGCCACTACAGTTCTGCAGGGCCTTATAGCCATACCTAATGCTGTTTAGCTCCAGCCTCCCCAACCATAGCTTTGGGATTCTCCCCAAATGTAATGACTGCAGCAGTGAAACATGAAGAACATAGTACAGTTGTGTACACTTACCATAAATGTAGATGTTCAAGTGTATTCACTGTTGCAGTCCAGGTTACTCGCCCGCCATCCCCCGAATTTATCCTTCCTTCTCTATCTTCTACAACCTATGTGGTGTATTTGCTTGTAGCTGTAGGTAAAGTTTATATTGATGCATGTGTGTGTATGTATGTGTGTCTGTGTGTGTATATGTATGTATGTATGTGTGTATATATATATATATATATATATATATATATATATATATGTGTGTGTGTGTGTGTGTATGTGTGTGTGTGTGTGTGTGTGTGTGTGTGTGTGTGTGTATATATATATATATATATATATATATATATATATATATAATGTATGTATTATTTGCTACCTTTTTTGTGGGGGCACTTGACATCTGGGGCAAGAAAAACTAAAGATGGCGTCTGCTGCTTGTTTTACACCCCTGGCGACCTGACGTAATGGAAGAGGAGCCAGCAACGGATGCAGGACCAAAGACTTTGGAATTCAGGTTGACTGAGGGCAACCTGCTTGCAGATTACCCAAATGTAATGACTGCAACAGTGAATACACTCCAACATCTACATTTATGGTAAGTGTACACAACTTTACTATCTTCCCATACCTGGACAACCTCTTCATCCAGGCAGAAGAGGCAAGTACTCTTCAGGCACACCTGCACTTCATTATTTATCTCCTAGGATGTCTGGAGTTTACACTGAAATTACAAAAGTCCTCCCTCCCTCTATCCCAAGACCAGATCTTCTTGGGTTGCAGAATAAGAATGGATTTGATTAAGGGCTTCCTCCCACTAGCAAAGGTCACTGTTTTAACCAGCCGTTTCCAAAACCTACTCCCAAGTCACTTGCATCTTAACCAGGGAATTTCTCAGTCTTCTGGGTTGGATGGCAGCTACCCTTCCCATGCTCCCCCTTGCCAGGTTACACATGTGGAAGTTCCAGTGGTACTTGAAGAATGTCTGGTCTCAACACAGTCACACTCTGGATTTTCAGTTGCCTTTCCTGTCCTGCCTGAAAAAAGAGTTAAGGTGGTGGATCCAACAAATAATGCATAATCCAGGACTCCCTCTACAGCCCACCACACCAGTCCAATTCATGTACACAGATGGCTTGGATCTGGGGGGGGGGGGGGGGGGCACTATGAACATTCCCAAGGTGCAACCTCAATGGGAGCCCTCCCTCTAGAAACAAACGCATCAAAGTGAGGGAAATGACAGCTGTTCTCGTAGCTCAAAAAAAACTTCTCTTCCGCTTCTACATCTTGGTCACATACAAGTCTTCACAGGAGACACCACAGTGATGTGGTACATCAACAAGTGTGTGTGTGTGGGGGGGGGGGGTAGTTTCTATTTACTTTGCAGGCTGGCCATATGCAATGTAACATTGCAGGCAGTCTAAATCCCATCATAGGACAAACAGGCAGATGCCGTCAGCAGATCATTCTCTCGAAATCCTGAATGGATGTTGCACAGAGATGTTTCTTAGACGTTGTCCACCAGTGGGGCACTCCATAGATAGATCTGTTTGCCTCCCCTCAGAACAGACAAATATGGCTATTCTGCTCCAGGCTCTCCTCACCACTAACATGGAAAGTAGATGCCTTTTCAGTCTCATTGAAGGGGCTTTTCCTGCATGCTCCCCCCTTCCCCTCTCATTCAGAAGGTCCTGCGGAAAATTCAGCCGGACAATCCAGAAATCTTGCTGGTGACCCCCTATTGGCCAAGGCAGGATTGGTTTTCCCCCCTTTTCTATCTCTTGCCAGAGACCATCACCACAAGTTTCCTCACAGGGTGGATCTTCTCACACAATAGAAAGGATCCCTCATTCGCCTCCACTACAGTCAACACAGCCTTACCCTGTGGGTGATAAACTACTGATTCCTTTCAGACACCTTTACTCAGAGGATGTGCTGTCTATCCTGCAGGCTAGGAAACGTACTACTAGGAGATCCTACTTATCTAAGTGGAAAAGGTTCTCTGGCTGGTATCTTCAAAAGCAACTAAGCCCATTACAAATGGATGTACCTCTAGTGCTGGCCTGTGTGTGAGAGCTCCTAAAATCAGAACTTTCATATTCGGTGAAAGTGCATTTGTCAGTCATATCAGCCTGCTTTACCTAGGAATCCAGCCCTATTATCAAGACTGGAGGTGAAACTTTTTCTTAAGGGTGTTCTCCATGTCAGACCACCAGGGAAACCTGTCCCTTCTCCTTGGGATCAGAACTTTGTGCTTGAGAAACTTACTACTGCCCCCTTTGAACCTGCAGCTTCTTCCACTTTAGTGATGTGCACCTGGAAAACTGGCTTGCTAGTAGCCCTTACTTCAACTAGAAGAGTGTCTGAGCTATAAGCACTCATGGCTACTCCACCTTATACCATTTTTCACAAGGACAGGATTTCTCTTCATACTTATCCCTCCATGCCTAAAGTTGTCGGTGAACTGTCCCTTAACCAATCTGTCCATTTGCACACCTTCTTCCCTTTGCCACAAAGTGACAGTGAGAGTGTTCCACTCCCTAGATTTTCACAGGCATAGATTAGTTGTGTAAAATCTTAACATAACCATAAATGTCCTTCTCTTCCGTGTTTGCAGTATTCCTTCCCTCCCCTACCCCCAAGAAGGCATTTTCCCTGTCTGGATGGCATCCTTCTGCTACCCTTAGACTATTGTCCAACTGGGCATTCAGTTCTGAGTTCTATGCATTGTGGACATCACGTGTGGTCCATGGTTTATGGCCCTTTGTGTGACGTCCCACACACCTTACAGCAGCCAGGCTTAAGCTTTGGTATACGAGCCGGGCGTTCGGGTCACCTGAGGCAGCGGATCCCACATGTGAGTGCACTGCAACATGGAAGTGAGGGACATGTATGCTTATGGTAAAATGTTACACTATTTTTTTCTGGGGTGGTCCAAGAAGTACAGAGCCTATTTTCAGTGGAAACCCTTGGTGAAACACTCAACACGCATGTTTTTGTAATGTACAAATTGCAGCACCCACAAATGCAGGGAGGCTATGCAGAATCTGCACAGAAGGCACCCCAGCCAAGAAATCAAACTGGAGAACCTCTTGCTGTGAGATGACAATGCTAACTGCTGCAGCACTGCAGCATTCTGGGATAAAGGACAATCTGAAGTAGTTGACTTCATTTGCTCTTCACCCTCTGGATTACAGATCAATATCAGATCCGATTCGGCAGCGTAACTAGCATCTGATCCGAGCTCCAAGCTCCTCCCCTTACCCTTAATGCCCATCTCCTTCCTCCCTTCAGATATCGTTTGCCGTTGGAAAGTAAGCATCGTGGTTTGAGCTCTGAGCGTTTTTTTCTGGGGAAGTGTCAATTTTGGGCCTTTTTCTCTCTCTAATCCTTCTAACTCTCTCTTTCTACCTCCCCACCACACGTATGGTTGTTGGTTAAAAGGAAAAAAAAAAAACTTTTCTCCTTTGTTCTTTCTATATTGTCTGTGTGTGTGTGTGTGTGTGTGTGTGTGTGTGTGTGTGTGTGTGTGTGTGTGGTTTTGTGGGCCTGTCCTGGGAGAATGGCTGATGCCCCAAAACCAGGTTTTAGGAAGTGCACAGTATGGCCATAAGCTCTCCCCAGCCGATGGCCACACTGTGTATAGTATGTCTGGGGGCTGCTCATCTGCTTACCTTCTATCCTATCTGTGCGGGGTTTAACATGCGGGCACGCAAGGACAGGAGGAATAAGCTTATTTTGAAGGGGTTATTTCCTCCCTCTGGGATGGTAGCCACGGCACCCCTGGCTCCTGCATCGGCCTCCGCTTCTTCCCCTTCCCCAGCCACTGGGACTCAAACTCTCGTCAAGATGCCCGGGGTGGGGAGAAGCTGAAAAAAGATAGGCCTGAGAAGTGGTTGTCTGACCGCCCGGCTCCAGCAGGGTCTCCACCGAAAATCAGGCCTGCAACTAGACCAAGATCTCCTTGGCTCCATTCTCTCAGGTTTTCTCCTGAGCCGGAGCAGTCCCAGATCCGGTCTCCTGTTTGGGCTTCCCCTCATCACCACTCCAGACTGTTGTCGGTAGCCTCCTCTTCCTGCTTCACCCGGAGCCTTAATGAAGTAGAGATGGATAGGATGATGCAGAAGTTCTTCCGCACCCAAATCCAGATGGGAGTCTTGCCTGCCCCCTCTCCCTCCAAAGCGGGGAGCTCGCAATCTTTCTTTACCCCAGTTACTCCTCCGGTCTGACCTTCGGTTTCAAAGCCCTTGGATCCAAGGGCCCTCTGGGTCAAGGGGTCTGTGCCGATGGTACCTTGTACCTCAACGCCAGCCATTGCCTTAAGTGCGTCTGATCTGACCGGATTTGATCCAAGCTCTCGGAGCCATAGCCTTTGCGTCTGATCCGAGGGGTTGCTGTCTGCTCAGAGTGTGTCAGAGTGCATCTTCCCCTTGGCATCTGTGCTCCTGGAGTCTCACCTCTGACTCCTCCATCTGGTCAGAGGGGGATGGCTCCTACTGGCTCTTCTCAGGATGTCCGATGTTCTTCATCTCACATTGCTGCAGTCATAACCTGTGGGTAGTCCGCTGTCCTCGGTCGGCCCGAATACCAAAGTGTTAGGCTGGCGTCGGTCATGGTCGCTCAGATCTGACGTCAGTACGCCGTGGTACTAAAGCGCATGACCGACGTCATATCCTCAGTCTTTCTTGCCGCATGGTCCGAAGCAGAAGCAGCGTTTGCAAGTGCCGTTCGGCGTCCTGAAATTTTCGTATTCTGAGTTTCAGACTGAAAACCAAGTTGGGCTAAGTACCCGTTAGAATATTTTTGTCTTTTCTTGCCTCAGTTAAATCCGGATGTCAGAAAAAGTGAATAATTGTATTTCTTGTGGGAAACAGATACCTCATAGGGATTATCGGGCTGGGACTTTACATTATCAGTTCTCTGCATTGCCCTTTGGCTTATCTACTGCGCCCAGGGTGTTCACAAAGGTTCTGGCTCCGGTGATAGCCTTCTTAAGGTTAAGAGGAATACAAATTTATCCTTATTTGGACGATTGCCTGATTCTTGCTCAAGACAAAGACAAGCTACTTCACCATCTACAGTATGTTATGGCAGTGTTAAGGTGCCTAGGGTATTCTGTGAACGAAATAAAGTCCAGTCTAGTACCCTCTCAGGACATGTGCTTTCTGGGTGTGAGACTGAATACAGCCTCTCAGATGGCGTTTTTGACCCCGGACAAGCAAAGAAATCTTTCCTTTACTTCCAACAATTGTCTCTACGGTCCAGGCTGACTGCAAGGACAGTCCTTCAAGCCTTGGGGTTCATGGCATCTTGTATTCTGGTGCTTCCCAATGCCAAACTGCATATGAGGAAGCTTCAATGGTATCTCAAAAGTGTATGGACTCAACACTGCCACGATTTGGACACTGTCATTCAGATAATACCTTGCATTCAAAAGGAGTTTTTGTGGTGGGCTCAGGAATGTCACCTAAACAAGGGACTCTCTGTGACCCGACCAGAGGCAAGTCAGATCTTAACGACAGATGCCTCAGACAAGGCTTGGGGAGCACACCTCAATGGAAAATGGGTTCAAGACACGTGGCCTGCCAGACTTCAACATTTGCATATCAGCATGAAGGAGATGTTAGCAGTCCAATTTGCATTGATGGCTTTCAAGGATTTACTTCACCCAGGACAAGTGTTGTTTCAAACAGACAACACAACTGTCATGTGGTACATCAACAAGCAAGGGGGAACCCATTCGTACCCTCTTTGCAGGCAAGCTATGATTTTGTGGGAGACTGCTCTCAGTTTGCACCTCATTCTTCAGGCAAGGTTTCTGCCAGGAGCACAGAACTCCTTAGCGGATGTTTTGAACAGACAGATGGTGGATCCCCACAAGTGGAAATTGGATCCTCATGTATTTCGACAGCTGACAGTGATTTGGGGGACTCAAGACATAGATCTGTTCGCTTCTCCACTAAATTTCCAGCTGCCAAAGTTTTGCACAAAGATGTTTCATCCAAAAGCTTGGAAAGTGGATGCTCTATCATTCAGTTGGAACAATCTTCCTGGCATATTCTGTTCTAGACCCTGGAGGGTCGCAGCTTCCTCAACAAGTTTTGAATGTCATTTTGGTGGCCAGACTGCCTAGTACAAGGAAAGTTTATGCTGATAAATGGAGGAGATTTTTTCTTTGGAGCAAAGCAAAGAGCTTTGATGTTTCAGTACCTAATTTGAGTGTTTCACTTCAGTATCTTACAGAATTACTAGACAAGGGTTTGTCTTTCTCCTCTGTAAAAGTTCATGCTGCAGCCATTTCTGCTCACTATGACTGTGACCCACCATTATTCTCTCATCCTTTGTTTAAGCAATTTCTTAGACGGGCAAAGAACATAAGACCCCCACGTAGAGCTCCTACTCCTTCCTGGGATCTCAATTTTGTGTTGGAAAAACTCACTTTACCTCCTTTTGAACCTGCAGCTACATCTGAGTTGAAGTTTTTGTCTTGGAAGACTGCTTTTTTGTTGGCCATCACGTCTGCTAGTTGGGTATCTGAATTACAGGCTCTTATGGCAGTTGAACCCTTCCTGATTTTTCATAAGGATAGGGTATCTCTGCGTACTAACCCTACTTTTATGCCTAAAGTTGTTTCAAATGTGGCCTTGAACCAATCTATTCATTTGCCTACATTTTATGCTGATCCCCAAAATAAAGGGGAGAAAATTTTGCACTCTTTGGACATTCACAGGCAGTTGCGTTATTATTTGAGCAGAACTAAAGGGTTCAGACAGTCTCAACAGTTGTTTGTTTCTTTTGCTTTGGGCTCTCAGGGGAAACCTGTTTCTAAACGAACTATTTCTAAGTGGATTGGTCATTGTATTGCTCTTTGTTATTCTCATCATGGTAAGGAGATTCCGGCTGGAATCAGACCTCATTCCACTAGGGCTACTGCCACTTCTACTGCTTTTTTAAGGGGTGTAGCTACTAAAGATATTTTGGAGGTAGCTACTTGGAGTTCAGTGAACACTTTTTCTAAACATTACCATCTCCCTCTTTATTCCAAATCTAGGGCTGGGTTTGCCACTGCAGTTTTGCAGGGCATGTTAGCAGCTCCCAATGCTTTATGATTTTGCCAACCTCCCTTTACCTTTGCTTTGGGATTCTACCCACAGGTTATGACTGCAGCAATGTGAGATGAAGAACATAGTACAGTTTTGTACCTACCATAAATGTAGATGTTCGAAGATCCACATTGCTGCAGTCCAATTTACCCTCCCTCCTTCCCCACTGTAGTTTGGGGTGGTTGTGTGGTTTGGGTTGTAAATATTGTTTGTACATAGGTGGTTGGATGTTTTTTCTGTTCTTTGGCTATGGCCTTTCTTTTTAGGGCCTTCTGACATCTGGGGCAAGAAAGACTGAGGATATGACGTCGGTCATGCGCTTTAGTACCACGGCGTACTGACGTCAGATCTGAGCGATCATGACCGACGCCAGCCTAACACTTTGGTATTCGGGCCGACCGAGGACAGCGGACTACCCACAGGTTATGACTGCAGCAATGTGGATGTTCGAACATCTACATTTATGGTAGGTACAAAACTGTACTTTCTCCTTCGGCCTTTGACGTGGTGGAGAGGGTTCTCTCTATGTCGAGACCCTTGACCATCTCGTTCTAACTCCCTCTGTTTTAGGTATGGCCTCGACCAATCTGCCACCGGTTTGCCTTTGGAAGCTCCCACTTGGGAGAAGCAGGACGTTCGCAAGACCTCCCCAGAGATTCCCACTGAGATCTTTTGCAAACAGACATGTAAAAGGAGCCACTTGGACTCCCCACTGGAGTCCCTCACCAAAGACACTGATTTGGAGGAAGGGGAAGGTTCCCCCTAGTCACCCCACGAGGATGTCTCCTTTGGAAACACAGAACTCCTCTGTCAAAGGGGGGGGGGGTCTGCCCAAAAACCAGCCCCAGGCAAATCAGTGTTCCTAGAGGCATTCGGCACAGGCCCATCTACTTCCTGGGTGTCCTCTCCCGCTGATCCCTGAGTGGATCTTATAACATCTCGAGCATGGAAAGAACCGGACACGGTGGAGCCCATCCCAAAGCACCTGGACAAAGTTCTTAGCCCCCTTTGGATAGGACATATTGGGACAAAGGGTCCCCGGTTGATGCTATGGTGGTGGCAGCTGCCACTAAAAGTTTTTGCTCAGGAGACCTCTTCTGTCCATCCTCCTGATCGAGAGTCAAGGACGATGGATCGATTCGGGAAGCAGGTATATGCTTCAGCCAACTCTTCAGTAAGATTGCTGAATTACGTGGCACATGTAATTTGCCTGCAGCAAGACCTAGTAAAGGAGATTGCTGAGTCGATCCCTAAGTCCATGTTGGCGGGAGACAAGACGTTTGCTGCTCTAATGGCCACTTTGAAGTCTGTCGCTAACACATCCATGCATCTGCTTTCTCATGCTACTGAAGGAGCTGCTAGGGCAGCTGGTACAGGTGTTGCCATCAGGCAACATTCCTGGCTCCGGCTTTGTCCGTTCTCAGAACCTTTTAAGGCGTTCACCATTGCCCCGTATGACTGTTCTTCCCTGTTTGGGAAATCTGTCCAGAGTGAGAAGAATGGGAAGACACTGTCTGCCATCAGGATCCTGATGTTCTTCATCTCGCATTGCTGCAGTCCTTACATATGGGTAGTCCGCTGTCCTCGGTCGGCCTGAATACCAAAGTATTAGGCTGACGTCGGTCATGGGCGCTCAGATCTGACATCAGAGCGTCAGGGTATAAAAGCGCATGACCGACGTCATATCCTCATTCTTTTTTGCCGCATGGTCCGATGCAGAAGCAGCGTTGCAAGTGCCGTTCGGCGTTCTGAAATTTTCGTTTTCTGAGTTTCAGACCCGAAACCAAGTTGGCTAAGTACCCGCTGGGGAATATTTTTGTTTTTCTTGCCTCAGTTAATTCGGATGTCAGAAAAAGTGAATAATTGTATTTCTTGTGGGAAACACATACCACATAGGGATTATCACTCTTTGCATTCCTTGGTTGGGACCGGACCACGACGTAGTCAGGTGTCAGTTTGAGCTAGGTCTAATAACCGGACTATAAAAAACTGGTTAGATTGTGCTAGGTTAGTCTTTGGTAGCGGTGTAATTATAATATGCCGTCGGATCCTCCGGCCGCTTCCAAGAAGCGCAAAGACAAATCCTTGAAACCTAGACAGGTTGATTCGTCCGCTTCGACGCCGGTCCTGCAGAAGCTACAGTGGAGCAGGTGGATCCGGCTGAAGTTTCTGTTGAGTCTCAGGGAAACTTTGATTTTGCAGGATGTGGCCTCACAGGAGTCAGGTCAAGCTGAAGGGGCCTCTCAGGTTACTGTTCTCCCTTCTATGCCTAAGGTGGTTAGGCCTTCTGCTACTATTTCTAAGGCTTCTTCTAAGGGCAGGTCTGTTTTGCCTTCCTCTGGTGTCCCTCCAGGTACTTCAGGGTCTGTGCCTAAAAAGCACATGCTTAAAATGGCAGAAGATTTGATTACTTTAATTAGAGGTTCTATGCCCCCTCCTGATAAGAGGCCCAGGGTGGAGCCAGAGTTGGAAAGTTTGGATCAGGCCTCAGACGACGCTGACTCTTCTGCTGAAGATATTCAAGATTTCCCCTTATTCGGATTCTGATGCAGAGGATTCCACTCCTTCTGCTTCTCCTCCAGAGGATTTTTCGTTTTCAGAAACTCTGCATTCCATGAGGGAGCATTTTAAGTGGGAAGGACAGGATTTCTCTGATTCACGAAAGAGGCTTAGGGAATTCTTATTTTTACCACAGCATAGACCCTTGGCTATACCTCCTGTTTTGGATGTTGTTCAAGATGTTTTCTCGAGGCTTCCTTAATCCAGATTCTTTGCCTCCTGCCAGTTAAACCGGACAGGTATTACAGGGTGCCTGAGGCTCATGAATATCTGTATAAGAGTCCTAGGGCGGACCCAGAAACTATTAGTCAGGGGCCTAAGGGTGTTAGAGCTTCTGTTGTAAAGAATCCGTTCCTCTAGATAAGGAAGCTAGAGCTTTGGATAGATGGGGTAAGAAGGTGTATACCTCTTCTACTTTAGCAATGAGGGCTTTAAATTGCCAGTTTCATATGTTGAAGTATCAGAATTTCCTCCTTTCTCAGCTAAAATCTAAAGTGGATGCTTTGGCAGAGGGCATAGAGTGTAAAGAATTGCAGGATTTAGTACATGTCTCTGAACAGGTGGGTAAGCATTCTTTGCAGTGTGGTTTTGATGCTGTACAGGCCTCTTCTAGGGTGGCTGCCACTGGATCAGTTCTTCGAGGCACGCCTGGCTTAAGGATCAGAATTTGTCCGAGCATGTTAAAACTAGAATTCTGGATGCCCTTTACAGTCGGAAGTTTTGTTTGGTCCCCTGTGGAGTCTGTTTTGAAGAAAATGGAAGACAAGGCTAAGTCTATGCAGACTGTTAAAGATTTTTTGCAGGTGCAACCTCCAAAGTTTAGTAGAAATTGGCCTACTAAGGGGTGGACCTACCCTTCTTCTGATTCTCAGTCTAGGGGTAGATCTAGACGTGGCAGGGGCAGAGCTCACAGTACATTCAGGCCTAGAACTTGGAGTTCACCTGCACAATCTGCAGGTGAGGGCAGGGGCCAGTCCTTTCGTAAACAGGCCCAATGACCTGCATTTTCAGCTGCCAGATTCTTCTTCCCTGGCAGCTCCTTTGGGAGGAAAATTAGCACTCCAAGCAAAACTGGCTTTAGTCACCCAGGACAAATGGGTATTGGACATTATAAACCGAGGCTACAAGTTCTATTTCCATACATTGCCTCCTTTCAAAGGCATGCCAGACGTTCCTCCTCGCCAAACGATAGAGGCTCACAAGCAGATTTCTTTACTTCTTCAAATAGAAGCTATACAGCCAGTTCCTCTGTCAGAAGTGGGACTAGGATTTTATTCTCGCCTGTTTCTAGTACCAAAGAAAGGGAACACGTGGAGACCAATTTTGGATTGATCTATCCTCAACACTTATCTGGACATTCCAAAGTTCAAAATGCTGACGTTACAACAGCTTTTACCTCTGTTGGGAAAAGATCACTGGATGGTAACTCTGGATCTCAAAGAGGCTTATCTTCATGTTCCTATCAGGCCCAGTTGCAGGAGGTACCTGCTGGGCTGGAAATTTACATTATCAGTTCTCTGCATTGCCCTTTGGCTTATCTACTGCGCCCAGTGTGTTCACAAAGGTTCTGGCTCCAGTGATAGCCTTTTCAGGTTAAAGGAATACAGATTTATCCTTATTTGGACGATTGCCTGATTATTGCACAACACAAAGACGAACTTCTGCATCATCTACAGTATGTGATGGTAGTGTTAAGATGCCTAGGGTATTCTGTGAACGAAACAAAGTCCAGTCTAGTACCCTCTCAGGACATGTGCTTTCTGGGTGTGAGACTGAGTACAGCTTCCCAGATGGCCTTTTGACCCCGGACAAACAAAGAAGCCTTCTTTATTTCCATCAAATGTCTCTACAGTCCAGGCTGACTGCAAGGACAGTCCTTCAAGCCTTGGGGTTCATGGCATCTTGTATTCTGGTGCTTCCCAATGCCAAACTGCATATGAGGAAGCTTCAATGGTATCTCAAAAATGTATGGACACAACACTGCCAAGATCTAGACACTGTCATTCAGAAAGAATTTTTGTGGTGGGCTCAGGAATGTCACCTAAACAAGGGACTCTCTGTGACCCGACCAGAGGCAAGTCAGATTCTAACGACAGATGCCTCGGACAAGGCTTGGGGAGCACACCTCAATGGAAAATGGGTGCAAGACACGTGGCCTGTCAGACTTCAACATTTGAATATCAACTTGAAGGAGATGTTAGCAGTCCAATTTGCATTGATGGCTTTCAAGGATTTACTTCACCCAGGACAGGTGTTGATTCAAACAGACAACACTACTGTCGTGGTACATCAACAAGCAAGGGGGAACCCATTCGTACCCTCTTTGCAGGCAAGCGATGACTTTGTGGGAGACTGCTCTCAGTTTGCACCTCTTCAGGCAAGGTTTCTACCAGGAGCACAGAACACCTTGGCGGATGTGTTGAGCAGACAAATTGTGGATCCTCGCGAGTGGAAACTGGATCCTCATGTGTTTCAAAAGTTGACAGTGTTATGGGGGACTCCAGACATAGATCTGTTCGCTTCTCCACTAAATTACCAGTTGCCAAAGTTTTGCACAAAAATGTTTCATCCCACAGCTTGGAAGGTGGATGCTCTATCATTCAGTTGGAGCAATCTTCATGTCTATGCCTTTCCACCTCTGCCTCTCATTCCCAAGGTTCTCCTGAAGGCCAGAATAGACAAGCCATCCATGATTCTGATAGCGCGGCTTGGGGCCGACAGCACTGGTACCCACTACTGAGGAGTTTGCACGGAGCTCCATGGCCTCTGCCTTTGATTCCATCTTTTGTCTCAGGAGGGCAATCACTTCCTCAATGTCAAGATTCAGTCTCTGCATCTCACAGCCTGGCATATTCTGTTTTAGACCCTGGAGGGTCTCAGCTTCCACAACAAGTTTTGAATGTTATTTTGGAGGCCAGAAGGCCTAGTACAAGGAAAGTTTACGCTGATAAATGGAGGAGATTTTTTCTTTGGAGCAAAGCGAAGGACTTTGATGTTTCTAAGCCTGATTTAAGTGTTTCTCTTCAATATCTTACTGAGTTATTGGACAAGGGTTTGCCTTTCTCCTCGATAAAGGTTCATGCTGCAGCCATTTCTGCTCACTGACTGTGACCCTCCTTTATTTTCCCATCCTTTGTTTAAGCAATTTCTTAGAGGGGCAAAGAACATAAGACCCCCGTGAGCTCCTACTCCTGCTTGGGATCTCAATTTTGTGTTGGAAAAGCTTACTCTACAACCTTTTGAGCCTGCAGCTACTGCCGAGTTGAAGTATTTATCATGGAAGACTGCTTTTTTGTTGGCCATTACCTCTGCAAGAAGGGTTTCTGAATTACAGGCCCTTATGGCAGTGGAACCTTTCCTGATTTTTCATAAGGATAGGGTATCTTTGCGTACTAATCCTTCCTTTATGCCTAAAGTGGTTTCTAGTGTGGCCTTGAACCAAACTATTCATTTGCCTACATTTTAAGCAAAACCCCAAAATAAGGGGAAGAAGATTTTGCATACTTTGGATATTCACAGGCAGTTACGTTATTATTTGAGCAGAACCAAAGGGTTCAGGCAGTCTCAACAGTTGTTTGTTTCTTTTGCTTGGGGTTCTCAGGGTAAACCTGTTTCAAAACAAACTATTTCTAAATGGATTGGTCATTGTATTTCTTTCTGTTATTCTCATCATGATAAGGAGATTCCGCTGGAATCAGACCTCATTCCACTAGAGCTACTGCCACTTCTACTGCCTTTCTAAGGGTGTAGCTACTAAAGATATTTTGGAAGCAGCCACTTGGAGTTCAGTACATACTTTTTCCAAGCATTACCACCTTCCTCTTTATTCTAAGTCTAGGGCTGGATTTGCCACTGCAATATTACAGGGCATTTTAGCAGCCCCTAATGCTTTATGATTTTGCCATCCTCCCTTTACCTCTGCTTTGGGATTCTACCCATATGTTAGGACTGCAGCAATGTGAGATGAAGAACATAGTACAGTTTTGTACCTACCATAAATGTAGATGTTCGAGGATCCACATTGCTGCAGTCCAATTTACCCTCCCTCCTTCCCCTCTGTAGTTTGGCATGGTTATATGGTTTGGGTTGTAAATATTGTTTGGGCATAGGTTTTTGGAGGTATCCTGTTTTTGGCTGTGGCCTTTCTTTTAGGGCCTTCTGACATCTGGGGCAAGAAAAGACTGAGGATATGACGTCGGTCATGCGCTTTAATACCCTGATGCTCTGATGTCAGATCTGAGCGCCCATGACCGACGCCAGCCTAATACTTTGGTATTCGGGCCGACCGAGGACAGCGGACTACCCATATGTAAGGACTGCAGCAATGTGGATGTTCGAACATCTACATTTATGGTAGGTACAAACTGTACTTTCTCCACCATCTCGCTCTAACTCCCTCTGTTTTGGGTATGGCCTCGACAATCTGCCACCGGTTTGCCTTTGGAAGCTCCCACTTGGGAGAAGCAGGACTCGTTCGCAAGACCTCCCCAGAGATTCCCACTGAGATCTTGCAAACAGACCCTCACCAAAGACACTGATTTGGAGGAAGGAAGGTTCCCTAGTCGAGGATGTCTCCTTTGGAAACACAGAACTCCTCTGTCAGGGGTCTGCCGAAAAACCAGCCCCAGGCAAATCAGTGTTCCTAGAGGCATTCGGCACAGGCCCATCTACTTCCTGGGGCTGATCCCTGAGTGGATCTTATAACATCTCGAGCATGGAAAGAACCGACACGGTGGAGCCCATCCCAAAGCACCTGGACAAAGTTCTTAGCCCCTTTGGATAGGACATATTGGGACAAAGGGTCCCGGCAGCTGCCACTAAAAGTTTTGCTCAGGAGACTTCTGTCCATCCTCCTGATCGAGAGTCAAGGACGATGGATCGATTCGAAGCAGTTATATGCTTCAGCCAACTCTTCAGTAAGATTGCTGAATTACGTGGGCATGTAATTTGCCTGCAGCAAGACCTAGTAAAGGAGATTGCTGAGTCGATCCCTAAGTCCATGTTGGCGAGACAAGGCTTGCTGCTCTAATGGCCACTTTGAATCGCTAACACATCCATGCATCTGCTTTCCCATGCAACTGAAGGAGCTGCTAGGGCAAATAGAAAAGGTGTTGCCATCAGTCAACATTCCCTCCCCGTTCTCAGAACCTTTTAAGGCGATCACCATTGCCCCAGGTTCTTCCCTGTTTGGTGCCAAAGAAGAATGGGGACCTAAGACCCTGTTTGCATCTATCCACCTTCATCTCGCATTGCTGCAGTCCTTACATATGGGTAGTCCGCTGTCCTCCGGCCTGAATACCTATTAGGCTGACGACGGTCATGTGCTTGATCTGACATCAGAGCGTCAGGGTATACCATATCACTTTTTGCATGGTCCGATGGACAGGTGCTCTTGGACGTTCCTCCTCTTCCAGCTAGGAGACGATCCGCATCAGTTCAGAGCCCTTCCCTTTGATCTCACCACAGCCCCCAGAGTGTTCACCAAGGTGAATGGCAGTAGTAGCGGGTTACCTGAGACTTCAAGGTATTCAGTTCTTGCCTTACCTGTATGATTGGCTCCTTGCTTGCCCCTTCCAAGCATCAGATCTTAGTCTTCACTGGGGCTCTGTTAGACACTGTCCAGACAAAAGGTTTCTTTACCCCAGACAGGATTCAGAGCCTAAAGATGCACGTTCTTTACGTCCTTCAAGCCCAATTTCTAACAGCAGAAGCCGTACTGAGGGCATTGGGGTGTATGGCCACCACAATCAACCCGCTACCCTTAGCACGCCTTCACATGAGGATCTTTCAGTGGACCCTTGCCTTTCAGTGGTCCTTGTTAGTTCTGACATTGTCTCATCCTGTCTGAATCTTCCGAGTGTGCAGGGACTCTCCAGTGGTGGATTCATTCCCCAGATCTAGTCAGGGGACGTTCCTTTCTCCCATTATTTCCCAAGACCATGGTGCCCATTGACTCCTTCCAGCTGGGGGGGGGGCACTGCTCGGGAAGGACAGTTCAAGGTACGTGGTCCCCTTCCGAGACCAGTTTGCATATCTGTGTCTTGGAGATGAGAGCGGTGCTTGTGTTTCAGGGTGCTCATGCCCATCTTCCTCTAGGGACGGTTGGTATCCAGATGGACATATCTGTGGTCTGGTACACCAACAAACGGGGAAGAACCAGATCTTACCCCCTTTGTCACAAACCCATGAGAGTGTGGGAATGGGTGATCTCCTCAGTCCGTTTTGTCGTGGCAATGCACATTCCGTGATGGTGTAACATTCTAGTTGACAGGCTGAGCAGATCTATCCTGATGCCATACGAATAGTCTCTGAATCCTTCAGTTGTGGAGTAAATCTTTCAAAAGTGGGGTTGGCCTTGCTGCAATCTTTTCTCATCTCCTTCCAATGTGAAATGCAGCGAGTTCTTCGCACTGGACCCTCCTTAGGGGTAAGCCCCCAGAGACACTCAGATTCATGCTTGGCCTCCCAGTCACCTTTATGCTTATCCTTATCCTCCTCTGCCCTTGATATTAAAATTTCTTCAGAAAGTTCGTAGGCTGGCTTTCATTTTAAGAGTAAAGGAGAATACAAATTACATTTGCTGGATGTGTATAGACAATTATGATCCTATTTGCAGAGAACTAATGCCTTTTGTAAGTCTGACCTACGTTTTGTTTCTTACTCAAAACCCATTTAAGGGAAACCAGTCTCCAAAGTTACGATTGCCCGCTGCATTTCCCCAGTGTATTATTCGGTTTACTCCGTTAGGAGAATTTCCCCACCAGGTCAGATAAAAGCTCATTCTACCAGATCTATGGCTACTTCAGTGTTTTTTTTTTTTTGGTCCAGGGTGTCAGATATTTGTTCTGCTGCTACTTGGTTCTCATCTCATATCACATTATAAATTGGACATTGTATCCAGGAACAGGGCATCTTTTGGCTCCGTCGTGCTCCGGAATATCCTTCTATGAGGGCCTCCCAGGTGTATAGTAGCTGGGGACTCTGTCCCACAGGTTGAAGACCAAATGAAGTCAACTACTTAAGAGTAAGAAGTTATATATTCACCATAATTTTCTGTCTGAGTAGTTGTACTTCATCTTCAACCCCCCCCCCCCCCTTTCCCTGACCTTCAGTTTTGTGCTGGCTATATATATGGTAGGTGGATACCTCAGGGATGTTCTTTGCCATGCTTTGCCTCAGGAAATTTTGGTTGCCAGTAGTGGTAAGGTCTTGTTGGGTATGTCTTATGCTTTGAGCAGCAAACTCGATCTGTAGGGAGGAAGGAGATGGGGGGCATTATGGGTAAGGGGAGGAGGTTGGAACTCTGATTAGATGCTAGTTATGCAGCTGAGTCGGATCAGATGTGGATCCGTAACTCACAGGTTGAAGACAAAGTACAGCTACTCAGATGGAACATTATGGTGAGTACGTAACTTTTTTCTGTGGTTTGAAGGTAAGCAGTTGAATAAAACTTATGGATGTTCTTCGTGTTTCACTGTTGCAGTCATCACATTTGAGTTCTCTGCCTGCAGGAAAGCCCTCAGCCAGCCTGAATACCAGAGTCTTCAGATTCTGTTTCTTCCATGACGTCAGGGGTGTAAAACATGCAGCCAACACCATTACATCAGTCTTTCTTGCCGTTAGGTGCCCGAAGCCAAAGCAGTTCACAAGTGCCGGTCCGAAGCAGAAGCAGTTCACAAGTACCGGTCAGTCGACTCCTGAAATTTTTGTTTGAGTTTCAGACCCGAAGTTTTCAAAAAACATAAGTACTCCATTGGGGATCCTTTTTCTTGCTCCAACCGATATCAGTAAGTTAACAATTGTCTTACCTCTGGAAAGCAAATACCTCAGATTTTCATTCGTACTGCATCCCCTGTTTAGGCCCAGACCACGATGTCCCTCGCTGTCGGTTTTGTGCCTTGTTCAACCCCCAAACTATTCGTCATCAGGCTATCTTTGCAAAAAATTATTTTCGTACTCTGTCTCAGTACTCTGAAATGGCTTTAAGCCATCCAACTACCGATCTTTCAAAAAAAATGTAGGGATAAAGACAGAGACCGACCGCATAGGTCCAAAACTGCGGACAATGCTTGGTTAGTCTTTAGTCTGCTGGTACTCTGTGAGGCGCTTTCGCAGCCCCTGATGCCTGCTACTCCAGATTTGCAGACCTACTGAGACCCATTCGGAGTCCGGTATGCTGCGAGATGCTTTTTTGACTATGGAACCTACGGATGTCTCTACTTTGGATGGGTCCAGAGCTGCTGTGCAGACACTGGCTTTTAAACCAATGCCATCTTCTTCATCCATACCTAAAACTCGCACCACGCCTAGAAAACAGACGTCCAAACCGCATGCTCAGGCCCATATGCCTAAAAAACAAATGCTTAAAATGGCTGAAGACCTTATTACCTTAATTAGGGGAAGCCAGCCTTCCTCCTCTAAGAGATCTAGAACTGTATTCCTTCTGATTCTTCTGATCAGGAATCTGATATTTCTGTTCCTTCTGATTACCAAGATTTTCCTTTATCCACCTATGAGGATTTCAATGCAGAGGATTCCATTCCGTCTGCTTCCCCTCCAAAAGATTTTTCTTTTGGTGAAACCTTGCACACACTTAGGGAGCATTTCCACTGGGAAAGCCAGGATTTCTCTGACTCCAAAAAGAGGCTTGGGGAATTCTTACTGCTTCCTTAACACAGGACTTCAGCTATCCCTCCTATTCTGGACATTGTAGATGATGCTTTCTTGGAATCTAGCCTTTCCCCAGACACTTTACCTCCAGCTCACAGAAAACCTGACTGGTATTAAGTACCGGACTCTCTCAAGTTCCTCTTCAAGAATTCTACTGCAATCCAGAGACCATTTCTCAAGGACCAAAAGGCATTAAGGCTACTGCTGCCAAAAATCCTACCCCTTCTCATAGAGATTCTAGAGTCTTAGATGGGGTAAGAAGGTATACACTTATGCTACTTTGGCCATTAGGGCTTTAAATTGACGCTTTTGTATGTTAAAGTATCAGCAGCATATTATGGGACTACTTAAACAGAAAATGATGTTGATTCTTAACTATGCTGAACACAAAGAATTACAGGATTTAATGCATTCTGCTCAACAAGTTAGTAAACATACTTTGCAATGTGGTTTTGACGCTTTAGAAGCATCTTGGAGGGCTGCTGTCACTGGGTCTGTACTTAGAGGGCATGCTTGGCTTAAGGAGCAAAACTTGCCAGAGCATGTTAAAGCTAAATTATTGGATTAACCCTTAAACCAAGACCGCCTTTTTGGCAACTAAGCAGAAGTCCTCAAGAAGGATGGAGGAAAATGCTAAATCTATGCAAACTGTTAAATATTTCCTACAAGTAAGGCCTCCCAAGTTTAGTAGGCATTGGCCTTCTAAGAATTGGTCCTTTCCAGTCTCTTCCAGGCCTTCTCAGTCCAAACCCAGGAACAGCAGACTACCTAGGTTACAGTCTCAGGCTGCGCACAGGCCTAAGGAATTGGGGGCTCCCACTTCCAAAGCTGGGAGTAGTAAGCCACCCCCCCCTACGGAAAAATGGCACAATGATTTAACCTTAACCCTTCCAAGCTCTGCTCAGCTATCTGCTCCCTTAGGAGGAAAGCTCGCCCTGCATGCAAAAAATTGGGAACTCATTACCCAGGACAAATGGGTTTTGAACAGTTTCCCTAAGATACAGATCCCGCTTCCACACACTACCAACCCCAAACGGTTGGCCAGACCTACCCCCAAATCAGTGGGCGGAGGCCCAACAGCAGGTTCTCTCTCTTCTGAGTATCAGGGCTATTCAACCTGTCCCAGCAGAACAAAGGGGGCAAGGTTTTTATTCAAGACTTTTCCTGGTACCCAGAAAAGACAGCTCCTTGCATCCTGTCCTGGACCTCTCTATTCTAAACACCTTTCTGGTAATCCCAAAATTCAAAATGCTAACACTTCAACAGCTTCTTCCTATGCTAAGAAAAGATGCCTGGCTGGCAACCTTAGACTTAAAGGAATCTTACCTACACATTCCAGTAAGGGGATCTTGCAGGAAATACCTACGCTTCAGGGCAGGCTCCATGCACTATCAGTTCTCTTCACTTCCCTTTGGCTTATCTACTGCACCCAGGGCATTCACAAAGTGTCTAGCTCCAGCCATTGCATTTTGCAGGAAGAGAAATATTCAAATATACCCATACTTGGACAATTGTCTGATTCAAGCAGAAAGCCAGGACTTGCTATTACAACATCTGGCATTCGTAAAGAAACTTCTAACCTCACTGGGGTACACCATACACTAAAAGAAATCTCACCTAGTACCTTGCCAACAGATTGTATTCCTGGGAGCAAGCTTGAACACAGCTTCCCAGATGGCATTCCTCACTCCAGAGAAACAAGTTTGTTTGACAACCTACTTCAAACTATTAGGTAAAAAAATTTCTTACACTGTGAAGGACACCAATGAGGAAGAGAAAAGGCAAACACTACTAAAAGCTCCTGATGTCCACCACGGCAGTAAAACTTAATAGTAAAATCAAAACTTTAATTAAAAAGAATATAACATAAAATAAGCAGTCCTCAGTCTTCCGATAAGCGCTTTCGGCAAATAAGCCTTCTTCAGATCGTATAAAAAGGACTGTTCAGCTTTTGTATTTATAAGGCATCACAGCCATTCCTCATTTAGTTCTCTGACACGCCCTTGTTGCAAACCAAAAGGAGGCCAGGTAGCAGAGATGTATAATTTCCTTCATTGTAATTAAAGGGGCAGTGCTTCTCTTTACTATAAGATTGTATATGGGAACACTAATAGCTTTGGATGTGAATACATTATATGAATGAAGCAACATTCAAGTAAACTTGCTAATCATATTCCTTCTATTCTTAAGTGCAGGTTTTAATGGCACAATAGTATTCAAGTCTGGTGATCTGTTTGCTCTTATATTAATTATCCAGCATGTTTCCCTTGGCTCTGTGCGATTATGAACATCACCACCTCTTGTGGTCTGACAGACTGCCTCTATGGCCTTAAATACAAAGCAATGAGAAGGATACTGTGCTACGTGGGCTGCTAAGGCATTATTGGGATCTTTCTGTTTGATGTCCCTCAAATGTCTGAGGATATCTTCCTTAAGATGTTGATCTGTTTTGCCAACATAGAAAGCACTACATTGGTAGCAAGTCGCTAAGTATAAGATGTGGTAACTAGTATAATCAGCATAGACATTAAAATTGTACTGTTGCCTGGAGTATGGATGTACAAAAACATTGGAGCTGTCAGTGGAGTTGCAAGCTTTGCATCTTAAGCACTTGAAAGTGCCCTTTCTATTAGAATTGGGCCTATTTCTTTCAAATCCATCTTTGTTGCAAATGAGACGTTTCAAATTCTTCTTATTCTTGTATAGGAATCTGGGCTGTTCACCTACAATGTCTCTTATTTTGTCATCACCGGCCAAAACTTCCTAATAACTTCACATACTTGCTTATTGTCAGCAGTGTATGTTAACAAACATGTAAGTTGCTGTGATTGAGTTTTAAGATCCAGGCTCTCATGATGACTCGTTGGGTTCAGAGAAGTAGGGACGTCCCTTTCCTCTCCTTAATTCCTGTGGATCATGCTTCAATCTTAGATTCTTTCTTTTATATGATCTTTTACTTAAATGTGTCTCAATATTTCTCTGTTCTGCTAAAAAGTCTTCATTCTCCGTACATAATCTTGAGGTTCTTAAGATCTGATTCTCAAAGATGCTATCAAAAATATGTCCCGGGTGCATACTCCCCCTATGCAGATAATGATTTCTCCAGGTTTCTTATTTATGAATTAGTGTACTGACACCTCTGTCAGGATGCAGATGAATCTTTACATCCAGAAATTCTATGGTCTCCGAAGAATATTTAACCAAAAACTCTAGAAAATCAGTGCTCTCGTTGATAAAGTTGACAAAAAGATCCAATTGTGTAGAGCTGCCTCTCCAAAGGATAAAGACATCATCCACAAAACGGCCTTAGTACACTAGACATTGTTTCCAAGTGCTGGGTATCAGTTAATTATGTTCCCACTCAGCCAGAACCAAATTAGAGTAACTATTTGCACATGGGGTGCCCATAGCCACACCCCATGTCTGCAAATAGAAAGAATCCCCATACATAAAGATGTTGTTTTCCAATACAAGTTCCAGCAAGGAACATATTGGTTCTACTTCCATACTGTTCCTTGCTAGGAAAGATCTTATTGCCTGTAGACCATAGTCATTCAGAATCACTGTAAACAAACTCTTTATGTCCATTGTCACTAGTAACAAATCTTCATATTTCTTGAGGTCCTTAGTAACTAAAAAGAGTTTTTTCCAGAAAATCTCCTGAGTCCTTCAATACAGTTCCTGCTAGTGGCAGGGCCTTTAATTAATTCTCCACGTACATGGAAACTGGTTCAGTTACCCACCCCCTACCAGAAACTGTGGGACGTAGGGGTGGGTCAACTGGATCCTTGTGAATTTTGGGGAGTCCGCTGATGTATGGAAACATAAGCTTAGGGCAATCAAAGAACTCTTATAGTTCTTGAGATATTTGCCTCTATCAATAGATCATATAGATGGCTACGAAAACGATCTACCTTAGTTGTAGCTTCACTGCAACTTGATCTCTTGTACGTTCTTTCATCATGCAGCATAGAGAGCGTATTATGCCTGTACCACCATATGGCTTCCATCACTACTACACATCCTCCCTTATCACCCGGCTTGATGACCAAGCTGTCTGTCTCCTTTAGCTGCTTCAGTATTTCATTCTCATTAGTAGTTAAATTGAGGAAACGTCCTTGTCCTTTGGTTGTATTACCCCTTAGTTTGAGGATTTCATCTTCACATAATCTCAAGAACATCTCCACTGGTGGAGGACTAGGGGGAACAGAGCTACTCAATTTTGTATAAGGTAGCAGTCTACTGTCATTAGCTTGTCCAAAAATACATTTTAATGCAAGGTTCCTGCAAAACATTCTGATATCCAGCACAAATTCACTAATATCAGACTGTAAGGCTGGAATAAAAGTCAGGCCCTTGTCTAACAAGGAAATCATATCAGGGCTTAAACTCTTATTAGAAAGATTCACTAATAAACTTGGTTCAGATCCAATTGAAGTGTGAGCTTCTTCCTTTTCCGTTCTTGACTCTGTGTTCTTGGAGTCCTGTGATGGTTGAATTTGGAAAAAATCGGCAAGGGCCAATTTATTGGTGCATGCATTGCCCCTTCTTTCGGTCTAGTTGCTAGATTGGGGGCTATTAGAGCATTCCTGTTGCCGGTTTTTGCACCCATAGTGGCTGTACTACTAGACGCTTCTCTTGAATCGGTTTCAGATATTACAAAATTGGAGGTTGGTACTGATGAGTTAAGAATAACAGTGTTGTAAATGGAAGGTTCCAGATCAGTAAAACTGACATGAGTAATCACATCATCTCCATTAGGTCTAGAAAAAGGTATAGGTTCAAAAGTTTATACTAGGCTATCTGCCCTAAGGCATTTATAAGCCTAGCCCAACTTTTTGTGGCTTACGCCACCCCTTATATGAAAAAATACTGTGCCCATTAGTTTGTTGTGCCTCTGCCCAGCAGTGACACAGAGATGATTCCCGGGGTAAACCTACGATCTCCCATCCACAGGTCAAGATTTCTCTTGAACAGAGCCAGCGAGGTGCTCTGCCTCACATGGACCGGGATTTTATTCCACAGCATAGGGAGTCTGAGTGATAAATCTATCCCTCCAGCATGTCCTATTTATATCCGTGCTAAGGTTTAAGTCACTTGCTCTAGTGGTTTTGGTGGATTTGGATTTTTTGAGGTGGAGCATGTCCATTAATTCCAGGTTGGACATGGCCTTGTATGTCAGGCACATGTCACCTCTGAGCAGACGGTATGCGACTGAATAGAGCTGGAGTTTCTTCAATCTGGCAGCATATGACAGATTTTGGAGTCCCTTTATCCTTTTGGTGAGGAACTTTTGGGGTCTCTCCAATTGCTGTAGATGTCGGGTGGGATACATCCCAAATGGGGCATTGTACTCTATCATTGGTCTGATAAGTGAAAAGTACAGGGGAACAATGACCTCACTAGATCTGGATGTGAATCCCTTCATGATCAGGTGGGCAATGTAGAAGGTCTTTCTAACCACTTTAGCAACGTGAGTGTCAAAAGAAAGGCCACTGTCAACCTGGGTCCCTGATAACCTCTTCTGTGCTTAGTGGATTGCCACCTATATGGTAGCTTGGGGTTACCTTGTTTTTCCCGAAGGGTATGACTATACATTTTTTGGCGTTTAACTTCAGGCCATGGCTCTGGCACCAGCTATCTGTTTCCGTGAGTCCCTTCTGAAGGATATCCGTGTCCGATGCACTTTCCACTGTGGCGCCCAGTTTGCAGTCATCTGTAAACTTTGTCAGCCAAAGTCCTCCCATGTTGGCCTGTACTTCTGAGGAGTAGATGCCGAATAATAGGGGGCCAAGGACCGAGCCCTGTGGGACACCACTTGTAACCCGCTTGGAGTCTGACATAGCGCCAGCAACTCTAACCCTGTGGGTTCTGTCCTTAAGCCAGTTTGCAACCCATCTTGTGACATATGGGTTTACATTTAAGCTGGTAAGTTTTTCTACAATACCCGAGTGGGGTATTGTGTCGAAAGCCTTTGCAAGGTCAAGGTAGGCTGTATGGACTGCCTTTCCCTCATCAATGGCCTTGGTGACTGTTTTGAAGAAGTCGACCAAGTTCAAAAGGCATGATCTTCTCTTGACGAAGCCAAACTGGGTCGGGTCCAACGTCTGCAAGTCCCCTATATCTTTGTTTGAGCTCCATTATGATCCTCTCCATAGCTTTGCAGACTAGGCTTGTTAAGCTTATGGGGCGGTAATTACCAGGGTCCGTAGAGGCACCGCCTTTGTGGAGTGGGACCACAATTGCCGTACGCCACTCCTTGGGCATGTATCCTGTGGTAAGGCTGAGATTAAACAGCTGCCTTATGTGCGGGTTTAATTCCTCATTTAGCTCATGTAGCACACAGCCGGGGACACCATCCGGTCCCATTGATTCTGTGTTTTTAGCTTTAGAGAGAGCAGCTTTCACCTGCGCATTTGAGATGTCTGGGAGGCTACACTCCGCTGGGATAGTTCTCTCCTTTAGGGGGGGAGAGGGGGGTGAAGTTTGCACTGAACCTGTCTGCCAGTATGTTGGCAATGTCTGTGGGTTCAGTGATTTTTGTATCATTTTGGACTAATTCTGAGCATATCTGGGAGTTTCCACCCAGGTTCCTAACATAGCTGAAAAAGGCCTTATGATTGTCCTTTGAATCCATGGCAATTTTTCTCTCAAAATTGGCCTTAGTTGATTTTATGAGTGCTCGTATTTTTTTTACTAATAATGATCAGGGGTGACTTTCCTTTTATGGATTTTGTTCTATCATGTAATAGCTTTCTCCTTTTATTGTAAAGTTTGTTAATGGCTGGGGTCCACCAGACTGGACGTTTGCCCTTTGTGGAAAGAGTCTTGGTTTTATTTGGGATTGCCTGATCCATGCAGTCCTGGAGGTGTTCATAGAAGGCATTTGTAAGGGCTTCCGCAGCTTGGGTTGTGGTTTCCACTGGCTCAGGGGCCTTGAAGGATACCACACCAGTCTTGAGTAGTGTGAAGTTTGCTTTAGAGAAGTTCTTCACTGTGGTCTTTTTTGTTTGGGGTGGGGGCGGGATGTGGATTTCCAGTGAGATTAGTTTATGATCAGATCTCACCAATGAGGGATATACTTCCGGTGTGGAGCATTTTGTCCCCATGTTTGTGATAATGAGATCTAGTATATTTTCTCCTCTCGTGGGAACAGTGACTAGCTGTTCCATGTATCTTCTCCTTATGTGGTGGTAGAGCTCCCCGCCCCTTATTATTGAATTCCTCTCTCGGCCATTCAAAGATATGGCCTCTCACAAAATCCTGATGGTGACGGGCCAGCTTTTTAACCTTCTGCTGTCTTCGCTTCGCTTCATATGCATTCATGTTAATCTGTAGTTGTTCTAGGCTATTCAGATGCGAGTCATGCAGCTCTAAGCTTTCCAATTCAGTCTGCTTAGTTGATATAATCGCTGCCATCCTTTCCTGTTCCAGCTTGAAAAATTCTATCAGCAAGTTCATGTATTTACGACTTGTTTCAAGATTTATAATTTGCCATTTTGCGAGCAGATCCGGATAAGTGTTTCCATATGAGGGTAAACACTTCACTCGCATATCTCGAGATACAATTTGATGGTGCAAGCACGCTTCCGTATGGAAGCGTTGCCACTGCAGTCTCTTGAGCCAGTAAGCTGCATTCTCCACTTCCCAAAATATACAATTAAAATTATTATCAGGAACCGATGCGATAACTGTGGAAGCAGCTACATTACCCAAATTCAGATCTAAAAGCGGGTTCAGTAAGTCTCCCGATAGATTAGAAATATTGCATGTTCAGAGTTTGTCATTCAGGTTCAATTACTGGCTCGCCATGTTCAGTGTAAGAAACAAAAACAGTCAATAGGTAAAGACTCAAAGCCCTGTCACAAGTGGTGTACCACAGGGCTCAGTCCTGGGCCCACTCTTGTTTGGCATCTACTTTTCCGAAGTACAAGCAAACACAGGAGGGTTATGGCTGACAAAGTTTGCAGATGACTGCAAACTGGGCGCCATAGTAGAAAACACATCTGACAACAGATATCCTTCAGAAGGGTCTCACAGAAACGGATAACTGGTGCCAGAGCCATGGCCTAAAGTTAAATGCCAAAAAATGCATAGTCATACCCTTCGGGAAAAACAAGGTTACCCCTAGCTACCAAATAGGTGGCAATCCACTGAGCACAGAAGAAGTTATCAGGGACCTGGGGACCTAGGTTGATAGTAGTCTGTCATTCGACACCCATGTAGCTAAAGTAGTTAGGAAGACCTTCTACATTGCCCACCTTATCATGAAGGGATTCTCATCTAGATCAAGGGAGGTCATAGTCTCCCTATACTCATCACTCATCAGACCAATGATTGAGTACAATGCCCCATTCGGAATGTGTCTGACCCGACACTTGCAGCAGCTAGAGAGGCCACAAAAGTTCCTCACCAAAAGGATAAAGGGTCTCAAACATCTGTCCTATGCTGCCCGACTGAAAGAACTCCAGCTCTATTCAGTCGCCACGCTTGCTCTGAGGTGACCTTTGCCTAACATACAAGGCCATGTCAAACCCAGATTTGATGAATATGCTTCACCTCAAAAAATCTAGATCCGTCAGAGCCACAAGGGCGGGAGACTTAAACCTCGACACGGCTATTAATAGGACGTGCTGGAGGGATAGATTCATCACCCAAAGACTCCCTATGCTGTGGAATAAAATCCCGGTATATGTGAGGCAGAGCACCTCGCTGGCCTTGTTCAAGAGAAATCTTGACCAATGGATGGGAGATCGCAGATATACCCCAAGGATTACCTCAGTGTCACTGCACAACAGAGGCACAGCAAAATAATGGGTATAGTTCCCCATACTAAAGGGGTGGCGTAAGCCACAAAACTATGGGCTAGGCTTGTAAATGCCCTCGGGCAGATAGCCTAGTATGAACCTATGAACCTATGAACTTTCTTACATTGTGAAGGACACCAATGAGGAAGAGAAAAGGCAAACACTACTAAAAACTCCTGATGTCCACCACAGCAGTAAAACTTAATAGTAAAATCAAAACTTTAATAAAAAGAATATAACATAAAATAAGCAGTCCTCAGTCTTCCGATAAGTGCTTTCGGCAAATAAGCCTTCCTCAGATCATATAAAAAGGACTGTTCAGCTTTTGTATTTATAAGGCATCACAGCCATTCCTCATTTAGTTCTCTGACATGCCCAGAAAGAAAGATCCCAATAATGCCTTAGCAGCCCACGTAGCACAGTATCCTTCTCATTACTTTTTATTTAAGGCCATAGAGGCAGTCTGTCAGACCACAAGAGGAGGTGATGTTCATAATCGCACAGAGCTAAGGGAAACATGCTGGATAATTAAAGAGCAAACAGATCACCAGGCTCGAATACTATTGTGCCATTAAAACCTGCACTTAAGAATAGAAGGAATATGATTAGCAAGTTTACTTGAATGTTGCTTCATTCATATAATGTATTCACATCCATAGCTATTAGTTTTCTCATATACAATCCTATTGTAAAGAGAAGCACTGCCCCTTTCATTACAATGAAGGAAATTATACCTCTGCTACCTGGCCTCCTTTTGGTTTGCAACAAGGGCGTGTCAGGGAACTAAATAAGGAATGGCTGTGATGCCTTATAAATACAAAAGCTGAACAGTCCTTTTTGCACGATCTGAGGAAGGCTTATTTGCCGAAAGCGTTTATCGGAAGACTGAGGACTGCTTATTTTATGTTATATTCTTTTTATTAAAGTTTTGATTTTACTATTAAGTTTTACTGCCGTGGTAGACATCAGGAGTTTTTAGTAGTACTTAACTATTGGCCACAAAACCCCAACTATCTGCAAGGAAAATGCTGCAAGCCCTGGGGTTCATGGCCTCTTGCATTCTACTAATTCCATATGCAAGACTGCATATGAGGAAACTACAGTGGTACCTAAAAAGCCTATGGTGTCAACATTCTCAGGACCTAGAATCAATGATTCCTATCATTCCTTGTATAAGGACAGTTCATTTGGTGGACAGAGGCCTGCTACTCCAACAGTGGTCTTCCTTTCACTCTACCCCCTGCTGCCCAAACCCTAACATCAGACGCATCAGACTATGCATGGGGGGCTCACTTGGCAGGGCAGTGCATTCAGGGCAAATGGAACCCGAGACACATGCACCTGCATATCAACCAAAAAGAAATGTTATCTGTACAGAATTCCCTGACAGCCTTCAAAGACAGCATTCTTCCTGGACAACTATTGGTAAAGACAGACACCACCACAGGTATGTGGTACATAAACAAGCATGGGGGGGGAACCCACTCATACCCTCTCTGCAGACTAGCCATGGCTCTGTGGAATACAGCCTTGAGCTACCAAGTGCACCTACAAGCTCAATTCCTGCCAGGCAAGCTAAATTCACTGGCAGACTACTTTAAGCAGAAATCTCATGGACTCACATGAATGGAATTTGGAACCAAAAATATTAAACTTCTTGAACAAATGGGGGACTCCAGAGGTAGACCTGTTTGCCGACCCTCAGAGCTACCAATTGGACAAATTCTGCACAAGGACTCCCTACAGTCAAACTTGGAAAGTGGATGCCCTGTTCTTTACCTGGGAAAGCCTGTCAGTTTATGCCTTAACCCCTCTGCCTCTCCTCTCAAAGGTTCTGCTAAAGATCAAACAGGACAAGCCAAGGACAATGCTTGATTGCACCAGACTGCCTACGCCAGCAATGGGTACCCCCTCTTGCACATTATGACACTGATGGAACCATGGCACCTGCCTCAGACCCCTTCCCTGCTGTCCCAGCAGGCGGGCCAGATTTTGCACCCTCTGCTTCAAACCCTGAAACTTGCAGCCTGGCTAATTCCTTGAGCTCTCCAATAGCATCCCTCAGTAAGCAGGTGCTATATGTCATTGTGGAGGCAAGGAGGCCCAGTACTAGAAAATCCAATGCAGAAAAGTGAAAAAGATACTGTTCCTGGAGCCAGACTTCGGGGATGGGCACAGCGGTGCCCAGCTTACCTCATATTCTTCAGTGCTCAACAGAAATGCTCCACAAGGGCCTATCCTTCTCGTCAATTAAAATTCATGCCTCTGCCATTTCAGCATATTATAATACTGAGGCACCCCTCTTCTATCACCCCCTACTAAAACATTTCCTTAGAGGGGCCAGAATTTTAAGACGCCCCCTACTCCAGCCTGGGTCCTTAACTTTGTATTGGAAAAGCTCACTCTCCCTCCTTGAGCCAGCTGCAACAGCAGTGTTGAAATTCCTTTCTTGGAAAACAGCCTTTCTTCTAGCCATCACTTTGGTAAGAAAGATGTCTGAATTACAGGCCCTCGTGGCAGTGGAACCCTGTATTATCTTCCAGGCAGGCAGGGTTTCCCTCGGAACCAGTCCTTCCTTTATACCCAAGGTGGTGTCTAGTGTGGCCCTAAATCAGTACATTCATTTGCCTACTTTTTCCCTAATCCACAAAACAAAGGAGAATGAATACTGCACTCTCTGAACGTGCACAGACAACTTGGATTTTATTTGGACAGGACTAAGCCTCTCAGAAAATCTGAACAGCTGCTTAGTTAGCTTTGCTGCAGTGGCAGAGGTGGAAGGCCATTTCAAAGCAAACCATTTCCAAATGGATAGCCCACTGCATTCATTTCTGCTACAAGCACCAAGGAAAACCTACCCCGCAGGGGATAAGATCACATTCCACCAGGGCTGCATCTACCTCTGCATCCTTTCTCAGACGATTCCCTACCCAGGGACATCCTAGAAGCTGCTACCTGGAGCTCTGTACATAACTTCACCAGGCATTGACACATGCCTATTTTTTTCCAAATCCAGAGCTGGTTTTGCCACTGCAGTCTTGCAGGGCTTAATAGCTGTCCCTTCCTTAGCTTTGCGAATCAACCCAAATGTGATGACTGCAACAGTGAAACACGAAGAACCTAGAACAGTTGTGTACACTTACTTTAAATGTAGATGTTCGAGTGTATTCACTGTTGCAATCCTGGATGTTCTTCGTGTTTCACTGTTGCAGTCATTACATTTGGTTAATCTGCTGGCAGGTTGCCCTCAGTCGGCCTGATTAACAAAGTCTTGGGTTCTGCGGTGGTTGCTTTCCCTTCTTCCATGACATCAGGTCGTCAGGGGTATAAAACATGCAGCCGACACCATTTTATTTTATTTTATTTTTATTTTACATTTGTTGACCGGGGAAAAAATCCGACTGGATACATGTCCATTTTCAGCGGAGGCCCGGGGAGAAAAGCTTCACATATACGTTGGTTTACATTCAGGAGAGTAAGATATCACATTGGAATACAATTGGATCTGCTCCAATATGGAGAGGAGCAAGATCAGATAATGAAGTAGTACACTGGTTATACTATGTACAAACAGAAAAAAAGGAGATTAACAATACACTTGCTTATATAAACACGAGAGGAACACAAAAATCAAGTCATTAAGTCAGCAATTGAAAAAGCAATGCAGAAAGTTAACATTATTTGATTGGCCATTTAGAGAAGTAAAAGGAGAGAAGGATTCTTGGGTGAAGACATAGGAGGAGATAGAGTACTTAGTGAAGAAGGTAGTGAGGAGAGAAATTTTGAGACAGCTATATGGGGGGGGGGTTTAATCTGGATGTGGGGCAGGGAGGAGAGAAGTTTTTAAGACAGTTATATAGAAGGGGGTTTAGTCTGGATGTGAACATTGGCATAGCCAGTGTGACTTGAAATATAGGAATAGACTTTTTTTAAAGTTATGTAAGGAGGTGATGGTGGTGATACTAGAGGGAAGGGTGTTCCATATTTTGGCAGTGACATTAGTGAATATAGCATCCCCACCTGAGTTATTGGATTTTACTTTTTGGATAAGTGGTAAGTTGGAGGAGCGTAGCCTGTTTAGATTAGTATATGGTATGACTAGGTTCTTGAGTGCTGGAGTTTTATCCGGATATTTCAGTATTTTAAATGCTTCGATGAGTTGGGATTGTTGTAGGAGGTTTGGAAGTTCTATCCATCCTAGGTGTTTTAGGTTTTGACAGTGGTGAGTTCTATATGGCAAACCCGTAGCAAATCTGGCAATGTGATTATAAGAACATGAGAGTTTATTCAGCTCAGTTTTATTAAGCTTGTTGAACATGGGGGAAGCATAGAGGAGTGTGGAGAAGTAAGTGCGTGCCCGCAATGGTCACTTTTGTTGTGGGAGTGAGAAAGGATTTGATTCTATATAGTGATCCTAATTTCTTATTCACGGTTTTAATAGTGAGATTAATATAGGTGTTAAACTTGAGTTTATTGTCAATGGTCACACCTAATAGTTTGGTATGGGGATATGGAGTAATGATTGTCCCGTTGTTTGATATGATGGTGAAGGTAGTGTTGGGAAGTTTATGGGTTGGATGAAAGAGTAGTAATTTTGTCTTATTTGGATTAAGGATTAGCTGACGTCCTGCTAGCCATTTTTCAACTTCTGTAAAGCAGGTTTGGGTTTTAGCTAGAAGTTTAACTATAGATGTATCCGAACATACTAATGTCGAATCATCAGCGTACTGTATACATGTTGCCTCGGGGATGGATTTATGGAGGTCATTGATGAAGACAGAAAAAAGTGGTCCTAGTATGGACCCTTGTGGAACTCCAATGTTATTCGGTAGGAGATTAGAAAGTTTATTATGCCAGAGAACTACTTGATGTCCTTCAAGGATGCATCTGCAGTCCTTACAAATGGGTTGTCCTGTCGTCAGGCAGCCCTTCGGTCGGCCGGATTCCAAAGTCTGGGTCTGGCTTCGGCTGGTGTCGCACTTCACCCGACGTCATAGCTGCAGTTCTTCGGGTATAAAGGCATCAGCCGACGTCATTTTCCTCAGTCTTTCTTGCCGCGTGGCGCCCGAAGCAGAAGCTGTTCGCAAGTGCCGGTCGGTCAGATCCAGAGATTACTACTACCGAATACTACTTCGAAGACTTCTAAAGCTAAGTACCCGCTGGGGACTCTTTCTTGCCTCAGCCAATGTCAGAAAAAGTGAATAACTGTTTAACTTGTGGGAAACAAATACCTCATAAAGATTTCCACTCTTACTGCTTACCTTGTTTAGGCCCAGACCACGACGTAGCAGCTTGTCTAGCCTGTGCTTCTTTTAACCGACGGACGCTTAGACGTCTGTCGGAGTTTGCTGAGCATTTTTTTGGCTCTGATTTTGCGTATATTATGCCGTCGGATCCTCCGACTACACAAATTACCAAAAAACGCAAAGAAAAGGACCGACACTCGCGGTCCGCGGTTTCGGCCGAAACCGCGGTTAAGCAAACCGCGAGTGTCTCGGTTTCGGCCGAAACCGAGCAAACGGTTCTTTCTTCAGCCGAAACCATGCCTTCTACCGAGGCCTCTTCTAACCTGGTAGAATCGGCTTCTGAAATCCAACCTGCTGTTGTGGTTTCTCAGGAATTATCGGACACTATTCCCTTGGATGTATCAACCCCTGCACGTGGAGCTGCTACGCCTCCTGCAGCCATTTCCATTAAGGCTTTTGCCAGGGCTAAAGCAGCTAAAGCTACTAAGACTGTGCCTGTTAAGCCCCCCTCTCACAGGCCCAGCTCCAGTTCCCAAATGCTTTCTCTGGCAGAGGATCTCATTTCTTTAATAAGGGGATCTCAACCTCATCCAGACCAGGGCCTCTCATCCACCTCCAGAGAAGAGACCTAGAGCAGAGCCCCCTGAGCCAGTGTCCACGGATGATTCCTCTGATTCAGACAATACAGACCCTCCAGAGGCTCCTTATTCTCCTTACAAAGACTCTGATGCTGAAGAGTCGATCCCTTCTGCCTCTCCACCTGAGGAATTTTCCTTTGGGGAAACCTTACATGCCATGAGGGAACAATTTCAGTGGCAGGGCCAAGATTTCGACTCCAGGAAAAGGCTTAGGACCTTTTTGCATTTACCACAACATAGGCCTTTAGCTATACCTCCAGTTCTTTCTGTTGTAGATAATGCATTTAATGATGCCTGTACTGCTCCTGATTCTTTACCTCCAGCCCCTGCTAAGCCCAATAGGTTCTACAGGGTCCCGGACACACATCACCATTTATACAAGGCCCCTTTTGCGGATCCCGAGACTATCTCCCAGGGGCCTAAGGCAGTAGCATCTACCTCTGCTAAAAATCCCCTCCCCTCTGAAAGGGAATCCAGGTCCTTAGAGAGATGGGGTAAAAAAGTATACACCTCGGCTACTCTGTCAGCTAGAGCCTTGAACTGTCAATTTCATATGATCCAATATCAGGAGTTTATGCTTGATCAGTTAACTAAGAAACTGTCCTCTGATGAATCTTTAGATAAAAAATATGTTCTGGAAATGCTGCATAACATTCAGCAAGTTAGTAACCATTCTTTAAAATGCGGCTATGATGCACTGGAGGCTTCCTTTAGATCAGCCATGACTGGCACAGTTATCAGAAGGCATGCATGGTTGAAAGAACAGGCCTTGCCGGACCATGTCAAATCAAAACTATTAGATGCTCCCATGGACAAGGTCAATTTATTTGGTTCTCCTGCTCAGCAGGTATTGAAGAAAATGGAAGAGAAGGCAAAATCTGTTCAAACAGTGAAAGACTTCTTACAGGTACAACCTCCAAGGTTTAGCAGGAACTGGCCCTCCAAAAATTGGTCCTTTCCAGACTCCTCTAAAGCACAGAGAGGCAGGAATAGGCGTTCAAGAGGCAGAAATCAATCCAGGGGTGCCTACAGGGGACGCCAGTGGCAGGGCAACAACCAGCGAGGCACAGACACAGCCACTACCACTGCAACAGGACAATCACAGTGACTTGACTCTGGCACCGCCTACCAGGGAACAGCTAGCAGCACCATTAGGCGGAAAGCTAGCCTTATTTTCAAAGAACTGGCATTACATCACAAGGGACAAGTGGATTTTGCAAACTATAGACCAGGGTTACAGGTTTCATTTCCATACTCTACCAGGAAAAAGAGGAATGCCAAACCTACCACCAAATCAAAAGATAGAAGCTCTAAAACAAATAGCTCAATTAGTAAGAATGAGAGCTGTGGAAAAGGTACCATCTATGGAACAAGGAAAGGGATTTTACTCCAGACTCTTCCTGGTACCAAGAAAAGAGAAAAAATGGAGGCCTATTCTCGACCTGTCCGCTTTAAACACATTCCTCATTGTTCCAAAATTCAAAATGCTGACTCTACAGCAGCTTCTTCCCATGCTGGGCAAGGAGTCTTGGCTGGTAACTCTAGATCTCAAGGAGGCATACCTGCACGTCCCCATACGACCAAATTGCAGAAGATACCTCAGATTTCTTGCAGGATCAGAGCATTATCAATTCTCAGCATTGCCCTTTGGCTTATCTACTGCACCCAGAGTGTTCACGAAATGCCTGGCATCAGTAATCGCTCATTGCAGACTTCAGAGAATCCAAATTTATCCCTACCTGGACGACTGCCTGATACAAGCGGACAACAAAAACAAGCTAACAGAAGACTTACAAAGAGTCATTTACTTGCTGCAAGCCCTGGGATATACAGTCAATATAAAAAAGTCAAGGCTGATACCATCCCAAAGAATAACCTTTTTAGGTGCAGAGCTGGACACATCAAAGCAGATGGCATTCCTAACTGTAGAAAAACAAGAACAACTTCCTCTCTACTTCTTGGCATTAACAAAGCAGAACCATCTAACAGCAAGAAAAGTACTGCAAGCCCTGGGCTTCATGGCATCCTGCATAATTCTGGTCCCTCATGCCAGACTGCATATGAGAAAGCTACAGTGGTGCCTGAAGAATTTATGGTCTCAGCACAAACATAGCCTAGAAACCAAAATTCCACTAATACCATGCCTGAAGCAAGAGTTCCTATGGTGGGCTCAGGCCTGTCAATCAAACACAGGTTTGCCCTTCTGCAGCATTCAACCAAGCCAAACCATCACAACGGATGCCTCAGACCTCGGTTGGGGGGCCCACATGCTGGACAAGTGCATACAAGGCTTATGGACTCAAGATCAGCTGCACCTGCACATTAAGGAAATGCTGGCAGTAAAAATGGCAATCCAGACATTCAGACCATTCCTCCAAGAAGGACAGTTGATAAGGACAGACAACACCACAGTTATGTGGTACATCAACAAAAAGGGAGGCACACATTCATACCCTCTATGCCGGATGGCACTGGACCTATGGAATATGGCTCTGAGCTGCAACATTCGGTTACAAGCAATTTTTGTACCGGGAAAAGAAAACATTCTAGCAGACATATTAAGCAGAACTACCACGGATGCCCACGAAAGGATGCTGCACCCGGACATCTTCAAAACCATCACAAGAAAATGGGGACTTCCACAAATAGATTTATTTGCATCCCCACTCAATCACCAGCTAAAGAAATTCTGCACAAGGGCGTACCACCCACTTGCTTGGAAGGTGGACTCCCTATCTTTCAGTTGGAAAAACCTGACAGCATATGCATTCCCACCACTACCTTTGATGCACAAGGTGCTATTGAAGATCAAAGAGGAACGACCAAGGATCATTCTGATAGCTCCAGACTGGCCAAGACAACATTGGTACCCATTACTGAGGAGCATGTCTCGGGAACAAATGTGGACACTACCCCTAATCCCATTGCTGTTAACACAGAACAACTACAACATCCTGCATCCAAACCTCAAAACTCTGCAGCTGACTGCCTGGAACATTGCATAAGAGCAACTAACCCAAATTTATCCCAAAGGGTTAAAGACGTTATCCTTGAGGCTCGCAGACCTTCAACAAGAAAGAATTATGCAGCAAAATGGAAAAGATATCTCATTTGGAGTACTGCAAAGGGAAAAGATGTGTCACTGGTAAACATAGCCAACATCCTGGAGTACTTGGCAGAGCTCTTCCATACGGGCCTGTCCTATTCCTCCATCAAGATACACGCATCAGCTATTTCGGCGGAATGCAGCTTGGATCCCCCTGTCTTCTCACATCCTCTGCTCAGGCAGTTTCTGAGAGGAATTAAAAATGTAAAACCTCTTAGGAAACCACCATTGCCAGCATGGGACTTTAACTTTGTGCTAGAAAAATTGACTCTTCCTCCTTTCGAACCAGCAGCAACAGCAGAATTACAATACTTATCCTGGAAGACTGCTTTCCTGCTGGCAATCACCTCAGCAAGAAGGGTTTCTGAACTACAGGCATTAATGGCAGTGCAACCCTTCCTGATCTTCCATCAAGACAGAGTGTCCCTGAGAACAAATCCTACATTTATGCCTAAGGTGGTGTCCAGAGTGTCTTTAAACCAGGCTATCCACCTGCCTACCTTCTTCCCCAACCCACAGAACAGGGGAGAAAGACTGTTGCATTCCTTGGATGTGCATAGACAATTACGCTACTACCTGGACAGGACCAAGTGCAATAGAAAAACTGACCAGCTTCTGGTAGCATATGCAACAGGAAGGGAAGGAAAAGCAATTTCAAAACAGACAATCTCCAAGTGGATAGGAAATTGCATTAGATTTTGTTACTCCTTTCATGGAAAGAAAACTCCAGAGAACATCAGGCCTCACTCCACAAGGGCTACAGCCACTACTACAGCTTTCTTACGAGGGGTGGCTACCAAGGACATTATAGAGGCTGCTACTTGGACCTCCATGCATACATTTGCCAAGCATTATAATTTACCTTTATACTCTAGATCCCGAGCAGGTTTTGCCACTGCTGTTTTGCAAGGGATCCTAACTACACCATAATCTCTTTTTCCTTCTCCCCTAGTTTGGCTATGGTATTCTACCCATTTGTAAGGACTGCAGATGCATCCTTGAAGGACATAGTACAGTTTTGTACCTACCATAAATGTAGATGTCCGATAGGAATGCATCTGCAGTCAGGATTACCCACCCACCTTCCCTCTGTGGTACTCCTAGGGTATTTGCCATCTTTCAGCTAGCTTGGGGGGGATCTATTATGGTGTATTTGTTTGTATATATGTACATACATGCTTATTTTATGTGTTTGCTCTCTACTATTTGGAAACATTGGCATTTATCCAAATTTAGCCATCCAAGAGGGCACCTGGCATCTGGGGCAAGAAACACTGAGGAAAATGGCGTCGGCTGATGCCTTTATACCCGAAGAACTGCAGCTATGACGTCGGGTGAAGTGCGACACCAGCCAAAGCCAGACCCAGACTTTGGAATCCGGCCGACCGAAGGGCTGCCTGACGACAGGACAACCCATTTGTAAGGACTGCAGATGCATTCCTATCGGACATCTACATTTATGGTAGGTACAAAACTGTACTTTTCCTACCTGAGAGGCTTGAAACCAGTCCAACATAAGGTTGTCCAAGTTGAGATTCTGTAGAGTATTATGAAGTAGCTGATGGTTGACCATGTCAAATGCTTTTGAGAGGTCTAGAAAGAGAGCAGATGACGTTTTTTTGTTATTGCGGTTTTGATTAATTGCATCAGTCTTTCTTGCCGGGCAGTGCCCAAAGCAGAGTTTGCAAGTGCTGGTTGGCAGACTCCTGAAATTTTCGTTTTCGAGTTTCAAAACCGAAGTCTTCAACTAAAAAGCCAAGTACCCTGTTGGGGAAACTTTTTCCTTGCTCCTTACCGATGTCAGTAAAAGTTAATTGCATTACTTGTGGGAAGCAAATTACCTCATAAGGATTTTCATTTGTACTGTATTCCTTGCCTAGGCCCTGACCACAACGTACCTTGCTGTCGGTTTTGTGCTAAATTTAATCAACGCACTATTAAAGTCTGTATATTTTTGCGTCTGAATATTTTGGCTCACGCTTTAATTATACAGAAATGTCATTGGTTAGCAATCAGACTACCGTAGTACCTAAAACAAAAACGCAAAGAAAGAGGCCGTCGAGTTCCAAAAACTGATGTTGCTTCTCCTAAGCCAGTTCGCTGGTACTAATGCGCTTTTGCAGCCCCTGATACCCGCTACTTCTGATTCGCAGGCCTCTACTGAGACCCATTCAGAGTCTTGTATGCCGTGAGATGCTTCAGTTATGGAACCCACGGATGTCTCTACCTTAGATGGGTCTGGAGCCGGTGTGCAGGCACCGGCTTCTGAGGGTGTTTCCAGGCCTACAGATTTGTATATTAGACCGATGCCATCTTCAAAACTAAGGCCAAAATCTAAATCCATGTCTAAAAAGAGACACCTGGGCCACATGTGCAGGCCCCTATACCTAATAAACAAATGATCAAAATGGCTGAAGATTTAATTACTCTGATCAGGGGAAGTCAAACCCCCCCCCCCCCCCTTCTAAGAGGCCTAGGCAAGACATTGATTATGAATCTTCTGAACAGGATTCTGTTTCTTCTGACTCTCCTAATGAACAGGATTTGTCTATACCTACTTATTGAGGACTCTGATGCAGAAGATTCCCTTCTTTCTGCTTCTCCCCCTGAGGATTTTTCTTTTGGGGAAACTTTACATACCTTAAGGGAACATATCCACTGGGGAAAGTCAGGATTTCTCTGTATCTAAAAAGAGACTTGGGGATTTTCTTCTTCCTCAGCATAGGCCTTTGGCTATGGCTCCTTGTAAGCCAGACAGATACTACAGGGTTCCTGACTCCCACAAATTCCTTTTCAAAAATCCTGTTGCAGATCCAGAAACCATTTCTCAGGGTCCCAAGGGCATTAAGGCCTCTAGTGCTAAAAATCCTACCCCTTCTGATAGAGATTCCAGGGCGCTGGATAGATGGGGTAAGAAGGTTTACACTTCTGCAACCTTGGCAATCAGGGCTTTAAACTGTCAGTTTCATATGCTTAAATATCAACAGCATATCATGGAACTGCTTTAACAGAAAATGATGTTAATTTCTGACTGTGTGGAAAATAAAGATTTACAGGATTTATTGCATTCAGCTGAAAAAGTTTGAAAACATACTTTGCAATGTGGTTTTGATTCTTTGGAGGCCTCTTGCAGGGCTGCTGTAACTAGGTCTGTGCTAAGCAGGCATGCTTGGCTCAGAGCAAACTCTGCCTGATCATGTTAAAGCAAAATTGTTGGATGCTCCTTTACAACAGGACCGTCTCTTTGGTAATAAGGCTGAAGAAGTTTTAAAAAAGATGGAAGATAAAGCTCAATCTATGCAAACTGTGAAAGAGTTCTTACAAGTGCAACCTCCCAGATTTAGTAGGCACTGGCCTACTAAGAACTGGTCCTTTCCAGTTCCTTCAAGAGCCACTCAAGTCAAACCCAGACATTTCAAAGGCTCCAGGTTTCAGTCACAAGGGACTTTTAGAACAAAACAACGGGGTGCCTCCTCCTCCAAATCTGGAAACAACAAGGCACCTCCCTATGGTAAACAGTCTCAATGACTTCCCTTTTCACTTACCAAGCACTTACCTTTTAGCCACCCCTTTGGGGGGAAAACTGGCACTTCATGCAAGAAACTGGTAACTTGTAACCCAGGACAAATGGGTTTTAAATATAGTATTTCAGGGATACAGATTTCATTTCCACACATTTCCAATCCCAAACGGATGGCCAGACCTGCCCCCAAGTCAGTGGGCAGAGGCCCAGAAACGAGTACTGTGTCTTATGAACATGGGGGCTATTCAACCAGTACCAGAAGAGGAAAAGGGGCAAGGCTTGTATTAAAGACTTTTCCTGGTACCCAGAAAAGACAAATCATGGCGTCAAATTCTGGAATTTTCTACTCTAAACACATTTCTGGACATTCCAAAATTCAAGATGCTGACTCAACAGTTACTTCCTATGCTAGGCAAAGATGCCTGGTTGGTAACTCTAGACTTAAGAGCCTTACCTGCATATCCCAATCAGGGAATCTTGCAGAAGATATCTCCGCTTCAAAACAGGCTACTTGCATTACCGGTTGTTCTTCGTGTTTCACTGTTGCAGTCATTACATTTGGGTAATCTGCAGGCAGGTTGCCCTCAGTTGGCCTGAATAACAAAGTCTTGGGTCCTGTGTTGGTTGCGGTCTCTTCTTCCATGACGTCAGGTCGTCAGGGGTATAAAACATGCAGCCGATGCTATTTTAGTCTGTCTTTCTTGCCGCGCGGTGCCCGAAGGAGAAGCAGATCGCAAGTGCCGGTCGGCCGACTCATGAAATTTTCATTTTCGAGTTTCAGAAGTGAAGTCTTGAACGTAAAGCTAAGTACCCTGTTGGGGAAACTTTTTCTTGCTCCTTACCGATGTCAGTAAAAGTTAATAATTGTATTACTTGTGGGAAGCAAATACCTCATAAGGATTTTTATTTGTACTGTATTCCTTGCCTAGGCCCTGACCATGACGTGCCTTACTGTCGGTTTTCTGCTAAATTTAACCAACGCACTATTAAGTGTGGGTATATTTTTGCTTCTAAATATTTTGGCTCAAGATTTAACTATCCAGAAATGTTGTCGGTTAGCAGTCAGACTACTGGAATTCACAAAAAAACGCAAAGAAAAAGACAGGACAGACCATCGAGGTCCAAAACAGACTAAGCTTCTCCTAAACCAGTCGCCGGTACTCAGTGAGGCGCTTTCGCAGCCCCTGATGCCCACTGCTTTTGATTCGCAGGCCTCTACCGAGATCCATTCAGAGTCCGGTATGCCGCGAGACACTTCAAGTATTGAACCCGCGGATGTCTCTCCCTTAGATGGTCCGGAGCCGCTGAGCAGGCACCGGCGTTTGAGGGTGTTTTCAGGCCTAAAGATTTGTACATTAAACCGACGCAGTCATCAAAAACAAGGCCAAAACCAACTTCCGTCTCTAAAAAATCCGACGCATGGGCCATGTGTTCAGGCCCCTATGCCTAAAAACAAATGATCAAAATGGCTGAGGATTTAATTACCTTGATCAGGGGTTTCCAACCCCCTCCTGCTAAGAGGCTTAGGCAAGGCACTGATTATAAATCTTCAGATCATGTTTCCATTTCTTCTGATTCCTCTTCTGATCAGGACTTTTCTGTTCCACCTTATGAGGACTCTGATGCAGAAGAATCCATCCCTTCTGCTTCTCCTCCTGAGGATTTTTCTTTTGGAGAAACTTTGCATGCCTTAAGGGAACATTTTCATTGGGAGAGTCAGGATTTTTCAGAATACAAAAAGAGGCTTAGGGATTTACTTCTTCAGCATATAGGCCTTTGGCTATATCTCTTGTTTTAGACATTGTTGATTATGTTTTCTCAGAATCCAGCATGGCTCCTGATTCCCTGCCTCCAGCTCCTAGTAAGCCAGACAGATATTACAGGGTTCCTGACTCCCAGAAGTTTCTTTTTAAAAACCCTACTGCTGACCCTGAAACAATTTCTTAGGGTCCCAAGGGTGTTAAGGCTTCTACTGCTAAAAATCCTACCCTTTCTGATAGAGACTCCGGGGTGCTGGATAGATGAGGTAAGAAAGTTTTACATGTCTGCAACCCTGGCAATCGGGGCTTTAAACTGTCAATTTCATATGCTTAAATATCAACAGCATGTCATGGGCTTAATGAAACAAAAAATGTTGATTTCTGACTGTGTGGAAAATAGTTACAGGATTTATTGCATTCAGCTGAACAAGTTGGAAAGCATACTTTGCAATGTGGTTTTGATTTCTTGGAGGCCTCTTGCAGGGCTGCCGTAACTGGATCTGTGATAAGAAGGCATGCTTGGGCTCAAGGAGCAAAATCTGCCTCATTATGTTAAAGCAAAATTGTTGGATGCTCCTTTACAACAGGACAGTCTGTTTGGTAATAAGGCAGAAGAAGTTTTGAAAAAGATGGAAGACGAAGCTAAATCTATGCAAACTGTAAAAGATTTCCTACAAGTGCAGCCAACCAGGTTCAGTAGGCTCTGGCCTACTACGAATTGGTCCTTTCCAGTACCCACTAGAGCCGCTCAGGTCAAACCCAGACACTCCAAAGGCTCCAGGTTTCAGTCACAAGGAACTTACAGAACAAAACAATGGGGTGCATCCTCCTACAAATCTGGAATTAGCAAGGCATCCCCCTACGGTAAACAGTCTCAATGACTTTCCACTGCCATTTCCAAGCACTTATCTTTTGGCAGCCCCTTTGTGGGGGGGGGGGGGGCACTTCATGCACAAAATTGGCATCTAATTACCCAGGACAAGTGGGTTTTAAATATAGCATCCCAAGGATACAGATTTCATTTCCACATGTTGCCAATTTCAAACGGATGGACAGATCTGCCTCCAAATCGGTGGGCAGAGGCCCAGAAACAAGTTATGTCCCTCATGGATATCGGGGCTATTCAACCAGTACCAGAAAAGGACAAGGTTTTTATTAAAGACTTTTCCTGGTACCCAGAAAAGACAAATCATGGTGTCCAATTCTGGACTTATCCATTCTAAATACTTTCCTGGACATTCCAAAATTCAAGATGCTGACTCTACAACAGTTACTGCCTATGCTGGGCAAGGGTGCCTGGTTAACTCTAGACTTGAGGCTTACATGCATACCCCAATCAGGGAATCTTGCAGAAGATACCTCCGCTTCAAAGCAGGCTGTTTGCATTACCAGTTCTCTGCACTGCCCTTTGGCTTATCTGCTGCGTCCAGGGTCTTCACAAAGTGCCAGGCACCAGTAATTGCATTATGCAGACAAAGAAACATTCAAATTTATCCTTATCTGGACGATTGTCTAATTCAGGCAGAAAACAAGGACACACTTCTACAGCATCTGGTGTTTGTAAAAAGGCTTCTAACATGCCTAGGGTACACCATAAATGAAAAGAAATCACAACTGGTGCCCTCTCAAATGATTACATTCTTGGGTGCAAGCTTGAGTACAACTGCCCAGATGGCTTACCTCACCCCAGACAAACATTCAATTGATGACATACTTCAAACAAGTGGCCACAAAAACCCAGCTATCTGCAAGACAAATTCTGCAGGCCTTGGGGTTCATGGCTTCCTATGTTCTACTAATTCCATATGCAAGACTGCATATGAGGAAACTTCAATGGTACCTAAAAAAACTTATGGAGTCAACATTATCACAGCCTGGAAACAATGATTCCTATCATTCCTTGCCTGCAGCAGGAGTTCCTATGGTGGGCAGAGGCCTGTCACCATAACAAGGGACTGTCATTCATTCAACCCCCTGACTCCCAAACCCTGACTACAGACGCATCAGATTATGCTTGGGGGGGGGGGGGAGCGGCATCTGGCAGGGAGATGCATTCCGGGCGAATGGAGCCCAAATCAAATGCACCTACATATCAACCAGAAAGAAATGCTAGCTGTACAGAATGCTCTTACAGCCTTCAAGGACTTTCTTCATCCAGGACAACTACTGATAAAGACGGGCAACACCACAGTTACGTGGTACATAAACAAGCAGGGGGTTACCCATTCCTACTCCCTTTACAGACTAGCCATGGCCTTGTGGAACACAGCCTTGACTTAACAAATACATCTACAAGCTCAATTTCTGCCAGGAAAGCAAAATACTCTGGCAGACGAACTAAGCAGAAGTCTTATGGACCCACACGAATGGAACCTGGATCCACAAATCTTCAGCATGTTGACACGAAAATGGGGGAGCCCAGACATGGATCTTTTTGCTTCCCCCAAAATTATCATTTGGACAAATTATACACAAGAATTCATGACAAAAAAGCTTGGAATAAAAGTCTGACAGGAAAAAACAAAAATGATTCTGATTTCTCCAGACTGGCCTCGCCAACACTGGTACCAGCTTATAAGGATTATGTCACACCTTCCTCCATTGTACTTGCCTCGAACACCTCATCTACTGTCTCAGCAGAACTAACAAATTCTGCACACACTGCTCCAAACTCTGAGTCTTGCAGCATGGCTGATCAACTAATTTCACCAGTCACATCTCTCAGTAAACCTGTGATGGATGTCATTTTGGAGTCTAGAAGGCCTAGTAATAGAAAATCTTATGCTGATAAATAGAAAAGATTATGTGCCTGGAACCAAGCACAAGGAGTAAATGCAGCATTGCCCAATATTCCTCAAATTCTGCAATATTTAACTGAGATGCTTCATAAGGGCCTATCTTTTTCTTTAAAAATCCATGCCTCTGCCATTTCGGCTCATTACAACACAGAGCCTCCTCTCTCTCTCTCATCCCCTACTAAAGCAGTACCTCAGAGGGGCCAAAAATTTGAGACTTCCCAGGAGAGCAGCTACTCCTGGATGGGACCTTAATTTTGTGCTGGAAAAACTCACCCTACCTCCTTTTGAACCAGCTGCTACTGCAGACATGAAATTTCTCTCTTGGAAGACTGCTTTTCTTTTAGCAGTCACTTCAGCTAGAAGGATTTCGGAACTACACTGTACTTTCCTTATAAGTATTTATTTTTCTGGCAAATGATTGGCAAATGACCGTGGATGGAAATCAGAAAATGACAGGCATTTGTTTCAGACTTTACACCCTTCAGAAGTTCATACTGATGGAAAATATGTTCTATCAACTTCCTAAGTTTATAAGAGCAGTATTGAAAAACTGTCACTGTTTGGACCTTTGTCCCCCTGTTATTTATGGCTTTGGCAAGTTTGACCAGATTTCTTGCTGCAAGAGGAGAGATGTACACAATGTGTGGTGTGACAAAACCCGAGTGATTTTATGACAGTGTTGTACTCGTGCACCAGCACAATGTATTTGTTTTGCATCTGTTCTGCTCTGACTTATAAATGTATAATGTTGTAGCTCTATGGTTTCACAACACAAGTCGTATGTTGCCCTTGAAATGAGTGAGACTGTAAGTACTGTTAAAGCATAATCAAGTTTTTACATCTTTGCACATTTAATTGGGCAAAAATACAAATACTTTTTACATATTCCTGGTGTTAAGCTGATAGACAAAACAGGCATTTTTTTAAACAAAGCTGAGCAAATTTAGGTAATGCAGTACCAAATATTCATAGGGTTAGCTTTAGAGAGAAGTAGAGAAATTAAATTAGTCCATAGGGAATTAAATAAGATGCATGGCGAACTAGTGGTCAGAACATATGCTACAAGAGTTGGGTATATAGAATGCTTCTGAACTGGTTTATATTAAGGTCCTCAACAGGTGAGGCAAGCAGAAAATAGGAAATGAAAGGAAAAGATAAAGCTAATATGTGGACAGCAGACAAAACAGGAAGGAGAAGATGGAGTAAGTGAGTAACAAGAAGTTAAATTGTACTTTAGTTTTACACAAGTTAAAAGTTTGATTCAATTCATATGTTAATATAAATGAAACACCATTCTGGTTATATTTTGTGTTTAAAATTTTGTCTGTTCAATTTGTGTTTGATTGTTGGTATCAGAGAATTCACTTGGAGTGGTTGCAGTCACAATTATTTATGCAACTTTTGTTAACCAGCATACAGATTTTTGGCCAGTTGTACCTAATATTCATGGGCTTTTGCCTAGATTTATGATGATTCCAGGTTGAGAGGTATGGCCGTATATCATTTTTCATAAAGACAGGGTGTCATTGAGAACTTAACCCTTCCTTTCTTCCTAAGGTGGTCTCTGAATCCAATATTAATCAAACTATTGAGATAACAGATGTTCTTCATCTCACATTGCTGCAGTCCTTACATATGGGTAGTCCGCTGTCCTCGGTCGGCCCGAATACCAAAGTATTAGGCTGACGTCGGTCATGGGCGCTCAGAACTGACATCAGAGCGTCAGGGTATAAAAGCGCATGACCGACGTCATATCCTCAGTCTTTTTTGCTGCATGGTCCGATGCAGAAGCAGCGTTGCAAGTGCCGTTCGGCGTTCTGAAATTTTCGTATTCTGAGTTTCAGACCGAACCCCGTTGGGGAATATTTTTGTTTTTTCTCGCCTCAGTTAATTCCGGATGTCAGAAAAAGTGAATAATTGCATTTCTTGTGGGAAACAGATACCGCATAGGGATTATCATTCTCTTTGCATTCCTTGTTTGGGACCGGACCACGACGTAGTCGGGTTTCGGTTTTGTGCTAGGTTTAATAAGCGCACTATAAAAAGGTTAGATTGTGCTAGGTTAGTCTTTGGTAAGCGGTGTAATTATAATATGCCGTCGGATCCTCCGACGCCCGCTTCCACGAAGAAGCGCAAAGACAAATCCTTGAAACCTAGACAGGTTGATTCGTCCGTTTCGGACGCCGGTCCTGCAGAAACTACAGTGGAGCAGGTGGATCCGGCTGAAGTTTCTGTTGAGTCTCAGGGGGAAACTTTGATTTTGCAGGATGTGGCCTCACAGGAGTCAGGTCAAGCTGAAGGGGCCTCTCAGGTTACTGTTCTCCCTTCTATGCCTAAGGTGGTTAGGCCTTCTGCTACTGTCTCTAAGGCTTCTTCTAAGGGCAGGTCTGTTTTGCCTTCCTCTGGTGTCCCTCCAGGTACTTCAGGGTCTGTGCCTAAAAAGCACATGCTTAAAATGGCAGAAGATTTGATTACTTTAATTAGAGGTTCTATGCCCCCACCTGATAAGAGGCCCAGGGTGGAGCCAGAGTTGGAAAGTTTGGATCAGGCCTCAGATGACTCAGACTCTTCTGCTGAAGATATTCAAGATTTTCCCCCTTATTCGGATTCTGATGCAGAGGATTCCACTCCTTCTGCTTCTTCTCCAGAGGATTTTTCATTTTCAGAAACTCTGCATTCCATGAGGGAGCATTTTAAGTGGGAAGGACAGGATTTCTCTGATTCACGGAAGAGGCTTAGGGAATTCTTGTTTTTACCACAGCATAGACCCTTGGCTATACCTCCTGTTTTGGATGTTGTTCAAGATGTTTTCTCGGAGGCTTCACTTAATCCAGATTCTTTGCCTCCTGCGCCAGTTAAACCGGACGGGTATTACAGGGTGCCTGAGGCTCATAAATATCTGTATGAGTCCTAGGGCGGACCCAGAAACTATTAGTCAGGGGCCTAAGGGTGTTAGAGCTTCTGTTGTAAAGAATCCGGTTCCTCTAGATAAGGAAGCTAGAGCTTTGGATAGATGGGGTAAGAAGGTGTATACCTCTTCTACTTTAGCAATGAGGGCTTTAAATTGCCAGTTTCATATGTTGAAATAACAGAATTTCCTCCTTTCTCAGCTAAAATCTAAAGTGGATGCTTTGGCAGAGGGCATAGAGTGTAAAGAATTGCAGGATTTAGTACATGTCTCTGAACAGGTGGGTAAGCATTCTTTGCAGTGTGGTTTTGATGCTGTACAGGCCTCTTCTAGGGTGGCTGCCACTGGTTCAGTTCTTCAGGGCACGCCTGGCTTAAGGATCAGAATTTGTCCGAGCATGTTAAAACTAGAATTCTGGATGCCCCTTTACAGTCTGAAGTTTTGTTTGGTTCCCTGTGGAGTCGGTTTTGAAGAAAATGGAAGACAAGGCTAAGTCCATGCAGACTGTTAAAGATTTTTTGCAGGTGCAACCTCCAAAGTTTAGTAGAAATTGGCCTACTAAGGGGTGGACGTACCCTTCTTCTGATTCTCAGTCTAGGGGTAGATCTAGGCGTGGCAGGGGCAGAGCTCACAGTACATTCAGGCCTAGAACTTGGAGTTCGCCTGCACAATCTGCAGGTGAGGGCAGGGGCCAGTCCTTTCGTAAACAGGCCCAATGACCTGCATTTTCAGCTGCCAGATTCTTCTTGCCTGGCAGCTCCTTTGGGAGGAAAGTTAGCACTTTTCAAGCAAAACTGGCTTTTAGTCACCCAGGACAAATGGGTATTGGACATTATAAACCGAGGCTACAAGTTCTATTTCCATACATTGCCTCCTTTCAAAGGCATGCCAGACATTCCTCCTCGGCAAAGGATAGAGGCTCACAAGCATATTTCTTTACTTCTTCAAATAGGAGCTATACAGCCAGTTCCTCTGTCAGAAGTGGGCCTAGGATTTTACTCTCGCCTGTTTCTAGTACCAAAGAAAGGGAACACGTGGAGACCAATTTTGGATTTATCTATCCTCAACACTTATCTGGACATTCCAAAGTTCAAAATGCTGACGTTACAACAGCTTTTACCTCTGTTGGGAAAAGATCACTGGATGGTAACTCTGGATCTCAAAGAGGCTTATCTTCATGTTCCTATCCGGCCCAGTTGCAGGAGGTACCTGCGTTTTCGGGCTGGAAATTTACATGATCAGTTCTCTGCATTGCCCTTTGGCTTATCTACTGCGCCCAGAGTGTTCACAAAGGTTCTGGCTCCAGTGATAGCCTTTTTCAGGTTAAGAGGAATACAGATTTATCCTTATTTGGACGATTGTCTGATTATTGCACAAGACAAGGACGAACTTCTTCATCATCTACAGTATGTGATGGTAGTGTTAAGATGCCTAGGGTATTCTGTGAACGAAACAAAGTCCAGTCTAGTACCCTCTCAGGACATGTACTTTCTGGGTGTGAGACTGAATACAGCTTCCCAGATGGCTTTTTTGACCCCGGACAAACAAAGAAGCCTTTCTCTTTATTTCCATCAAATGTCTCTACAGTCCAGGCTGACTGCAAGGACAGTCCTTCAAGCCTTGGGGTTCATGGCATCTTGTATTCTGGTGCTTCCCAATGCCAAACTGCATATGAGGAAGCTTCAATGGTATCTCAAAAATGTATGGACACAACACTGCCAAGTTCTGGACACTGTCATTCAGATAATACCTTGCATTCAGAAGGAATTTTTGTGGTGGGCTCAGGAATGTCACCTAAACAAGGGACTCTGTGACCCGACCAGAGGCGAGTCAGATTCTAACGACAGATGCCTCGGACAAGGCTTGGGGAGCACACCTCAATGGAAAATGGGTGCAAGACACGTGGCCTGTCAGACTTCAACATTTGCATATCAATTTGAAGGAGATGTTAGCAGTCCAATTTGCATTGATGGCTTTCAAGGATTTACTTCTCCCAGGGCAGGTGTTGATTCAAACAGACAACACTACTGTCATGTGGTACATCAACAAGCAAGGGGGAACCCATTCGTACCCTCTTTGCAGGCAAGCGATGATTTTGTGGGAGACTGCTCTCAGTTTACACCTCAATCTTCAGGCAAGGTTTCTACCAGGAGCACAGAACTCCTTAGCAGATGTGTTGAGCAGACAAATAGTGGATCCTCACGGTGGAAACTGGATCCTCATGTATTTCAAAAGTTGACAGTGTTATGGGGACTCCAGACATAGATCTGTTCGCTTCTCCACTAAATTACCAGTTGCCAAAGTTTTGCACAAAAATGTTTCATCCCACAGCTTGGAAGGTGGATGCTCTATCATTCATTTGGAGCAATCTTCATGTCTATGCCTTTCCACCTCTGCCTCTCATTCCCAAGGTACTCTTGAAGGCCAGAAAAGACAAGCCATCCATGATTCTGATAGCGCCGGATTGGCCTCGACAGCACTGGTACCCACTACTGAGGAGTTTAGTACGGAAGCCACCATGGCCTCTGCCTTTGATTCCGCATCTTTTGTCTCAGGAAGGCAATCACTTCCTCAATGTCAAGATTCAGTCTCTGCATCTAACAGCCTGGCATATTCTGTTTTAGACCCTGGAGGGTCTCAGCTTCCACAACAAGTTTTGAATGTTATTTTGGAGGCCAGAAGGCCTAGTACAAGGAAAGTTTACGCTGATAAATGGAGGAGATTTTTTATTTGGAGCAAAGCGAAGGACTTTGATGTTTCCAAGCCTGATTTAAGTGTTTCTCTTCAATATCTTACTGAGTTATTGGACAAGGGTTTGTCTTTCTCCTCGATAAAGGTTCATGCTGCAGCCATTTCTGCTCACTATGACTGTGACCCTCCTTTATTTTCTCATCCTTTGTTTAAGCAATTTCTTAGAGGGCCAAAGAACACAAGACCCCAACGTAGAGCTCCTACTCCTGCTTGGGATCTCAATTTTGTGTTGGAAAAACTTACTCTACAACCTTTTGAGCCTGCAGCTACTGCAGAGTTAAAGTATTTATCATGGAAGACTGCTTTTTTGTTGGCCATTACCTCTGCAAGAAGGGTTTCTGAATTACAGGCCCTTATGGCAGTGGAACCTTTCCTGATTTTCCATAAGGATAGGGTATCTTTGCGTACTAATCCTTCCTTTATGCCTAAAGTGGTTTCTAGTGTGGCCTTGAACCAAACTATTCATTTGCCTACTTTTTATGCAAACCCCCAAAATAAAGGGGAGAAGATTTTGCATACTTTGGATATTCACAGGCAGTTGCGTTATTATTTGAGCAGAACCAAGGGGTTCAGGCAGTCTCAGCAGTTGTTTGTTTCTTTTGCTTTGGGTTCTCAGGGTAAACCTGTGTCAAAACAAACTATTTCTAAATGGATTGGTTTTTGTATTTCTTTCTGTTATTCCCATCATGGTAAGGAGATTCCGGCTGGAATCAGACCTCATTCCACTAGAGCTACTGCCACTTCTACTGCCTTTCTAAGGGGGGTAGCTACAAAAGATATTTTGGAAGCAGCCACTTGGAGTTCAGTACATACTTTTTCTAAACATTACCACCTTCCTCTTTATTCTAAGTCTAGGGCTGGATTTGCCACTGCAATATTACAGGGCATTTTAGCAGCCCCTAATGCTTTATGATTTTGCCATCCTCCCTTTACCTCTGCTTTGGGATTCTACCCATATGTAAGGACTGCAGCAATGTGAGATGAAGAACATAGTACAGTTTTGTACCTACCATAAATGTAGATGTTCGAAGATCCACATTGCTGCAGTCCAATCCTCCCTCCTTCCCTCTGTAGTTTGGCATGGTTATATGGTTTGGGTGATGGTTGTTGGGCATGTTTTTGGGAGGTATCCTGTTTTTGGGCTGTGGCCTTTCTTTTTAGGGCCTTCTGACATCTGGGGCAAGAAAAGACTGAGGATATGACATCGGTCATGCGCTTTTATACCCTGACGCTCTGATGTCAGTTCTGAGCGCCCATGACCGACGTCAGCCTAATACTTTGGTATTCGGGCCGACCGAGGACAGCGGACTACCCATATGTAAGGACTGCAGCAATGTGGATCTTCGAACATCTACATTTATGGTAGGTACAAAACTGTATTTTTTCTTCAAGTTTACCGACAGAGGTGAATATTGCTTAAACTTGAACGTCGTACATAGGCAACTACGTTTTTACATGAACAGAACTAGTGTCCAGGAATTCAAATCAGTTCATTTCCTTTCCTGGTCCAACCATGGGACAAGCTGTATCAAAAGTGACCTTATCTAAATGGCTGAGAGATTGTGTTGCCTTTATTTATGCACGTAACCAAAAGTTACCAAAATGTAGCAAAAGACAAGCCTCTTAGCTTCCCTTAAGGACGGCTCTCAAACCTCTTGTAAGACCAAATCCAAAAACAAACGAAACAGAGTCCAAACTGGCCATAATCTTTTGTTATAAAATGTAAGCACTTTAAGGTTAAAAAAAAAAAAAAAACCTTCATCAGACATACTTCACATAATGATGACAGTCTTCAAATTTTAAAACATTTCTAAAAGTAACCAACTACTTTCTATGCTTGACCTGCCTATTTAAGGCTGGTTTTAAAGGTACAGAACTATTTAACCCAGGTGGGTTGTCACCAGTGACAGTGCCCCCCCCCCCCTTTTCATCTGTGCATCATGTAGAACCATAAAAACAAAAGTATGATCTGGAAAGCTAGAGACATGCTGGTACAATGCGATGACAAATTATGCAATATTCTTATTTTTAGCTTATAATCTCCAACATAAAAACTCTAGACATGACTTGCAGCATGCCAGGTAAACCACATTCTTTGTGTAGCAGTCTGCATAAAACTCAAATGCGTATTTTGTGTTTTTAACAGGTTGTATAAAATTTAAACCATTCACATTTGAACATGCTTTGCAATGTCTACAGGGAAAAGTCCCTGTTCTCATGTGTGCAGAGGAAACGGCCCGCTTAATTTTAAAACCAGATTATATGCATAACATGTCTTTTATATTACTATTTCGTTTGAAGGTAAGTCTAGGTTTCTCATCTGAAAGCACTTACATTTTATAATAAAAGGTTACGGCCAGTTTGGACTCAGTTTCATTTGTTTTTGGATAACCAAAAGTTATCTGCGCCTGTTAAAGCGCATTCAACCGGATCAGTTGCCACATCAGCAGTTTTTCATTCCAAAGCTTCTATGAAGGAAATTTGTGCAGCTGCAACTTGGGCTACATCTCATACCTTTATCACTCATTACAAATTGGATGTGGTCTCTAGGGGAAGAGCATCCTTTGGCTCTATGGTTAAGAATGTCCTTCCTTAAGGCCACCCAGGAACTGAAGTAGCTGGGGATTCTGTCCTGTTAGTCAAGAATGAACGAAGATTGACATCAGATAAAGAAGTTATGTACTCCCCATAACACTCCATCTGTGTTGTCGATCTCTGTTCATTCTTGACATCCCATGCACTTTCTTCCCTCCTGTAGATTTCCTGGGGGATCGAACCCTTGTTCTTGGTTTCCATAGGGTTGTTTCCTTGGACAATGCTTCTGCTTATAATTCCTATGTTGTATTCTTGCTGTGATCTGCAAACTCAGTCTGAGGTAATGGAGGGAGGGGGATTGTGGGTAGAGTCTTAGCTCGAGAGTTCTTTGGCTGGCACGAGCTGTATAATACCAAACTGCTTCCGAAGATCGGAACCAAGTCCATTCATCAATAATGAACGAAGATTGACAACACAGATGGAACATTATGGTGAGTACATAACTTATTTTTCAAGAAATTATACTACTTTCCTACCCTCTGAGAACTTGTCAGAATTCTTTCTGCTTGTCAGAAATCAGAATATCCTTTGTCGCAAGGCAGGCATGATAGTAGGAAAGCAATAACGGAGTTTCAGTAAGAAGGCGCTTTCCCTAGAGCTGGAATTATCTGAACAAATCCATCTGTAAATGTGCTCTTGTGAATCTCTGTTTTCTCCCTGGCAGTCCTGTTAGGCATTTCCAAAACTGGGTCTAGATGAGTACAGCTTCTTGAGGATTTATAATTTTTCTAGGCACTGGATTTGGCACTGGATTTTTGTTTTTCAGATACCCAACAAAGAAGGAATCTGCAAACTGGCTCTGGACCTTTCTTTTTAAATATTTTTAGTATACAGTTATAGGACATTTTTTTTTCTGCGTAGGGTTTACATTTTCAGGTTCCTGGCTTCTCTGTATTGGGTCAGTACCTGAAACTGTTATAACAAAAAAAAAATACCTTACAGTAGATGGATGCAGAGGACAGGGCAGTCAGACTTGGATTATTTCACAAGCCATTAAGAATCTCTATTACAGAGAAAAAAATCTCAGCCTGTGATTGCAGATGAACTTGAAGGAATTCTTAGATTCTTTCTTGCAGTATTTTTTCTGAAATATTTTCAGGACTCCTCTCATATGATAGTTTTCCTTAATCATGACAATGACAACCAGTGTGCTGCTACAAACAATTTCTGAAATCAAGTCATTATCTAGTGTTTGCCTTGAACTGTTTCAAAACTCTTGACCTCACTGTCTCGGCTATTTCCATATTTCTTTGGCTACGATTAATATTGCAAATTCTGTATTTTTTTAGAGCCTATGCCATCTGCAACAGATAAATTTGTTGTGTATTTTTTTAATCTCATCATTCTGATATGCCAGTTAATGACTTAAAAAAAAAACAAACCTATTATAACCATATAAAAGTGTATATATTTTTAAAAAAGGAATATAATGGCCTCTAGTGCTTTAGCTAAGCATGTGATGGACCATAATGACACACCATTTCAAATTTGTAGTAATCGATGCAACACCCGCCAATAAGAGGTTAGGGATCTTGGGAGTAGGACGGAAGTTAATGAGTTAAGATGGATAGTAAGGATAAGAGCTGAGGAAAAGGTTTGAATAACAAGGTCCCCTTTAAACCTGTATTAAAGGCTAGACCCTTATTATGTAGGCTTAAGATTTCTAATCCAATGCCTTCACATCTTTCTATATATATATTTATATATATTTATATATATATATATATATATATATATATATACAGACACACACACACATACAAATACACATACATACATGTACATATACAGATTCACTTTGTAAGCTCAAAATTCTGAAATCTCGAATTTCAGAATCTCGAGACCATAAAGTAGAAAATCCAAATGCCCAAAACCACGAAACCCTAAATCCCAAAACCACAAAACCATAAATCCCGAAACCACAAAATTCAAACTCCCAAAAACATAAAACCTCAAAAAAAAACCACAGCACACCGTACACCACACAAACAAACACATCTCCCAACACCTTCAAAAACCAATACAACACACACGCACACAACAAAACATACACACACACCTACCTTTATGTGCAGGGGGGCAAGCCTCCCTGCACCCATCATATGGGGCAGCTGCATCCCCCCTACTTAAATATTCTAACTTCAAGGTCGCACTACATACACAAATACACAAGAAACACCACCAAACAAACTAAAATCCTCTCAGACATACACATCACACTAACACACACGGTAAATCCCCCCCCCCCCAACACCCTTAAACATAAACACTTACCTGAATGCATGAACACAGTGCAACACCAGACCCGCTAATTCAAAATCTCCGGCATTCGAGATTTTAAATTTCGCGCTTCTGGGGTTGCCATCTTCCGATCCTTTCACTTTCTGAGCTCTAGAGTCTGAAATTTGAGATTTCAGTATTTTGGCCTTATAAAGTGCTTACATGTATGTGTGTGTACATATATATATACATATATATACATATATGTATATATATATCTATATATATATATATATATATCTATATATATATATATATATATATCTATATCTATATATATATATATCTATATATCTATATCTATATATATATCTATATATATCTATCTATATATATCTATGTATATCTATATATAGCTATATATATATCTATATATATATCTATCTATATATCTGTCTATATATATATATATACATATATATATATATATATATATATATGTATTATATATAATATATATTATCTATATCTATATATATATATATATATATATATATATATATAATAATAAATATATCTATATATTATATATCTATTATATATATCTATTATATCTATATACATATATATATATATATCTATTATATCTATAGATATATATATATGTATATATCTATATATCTATATATATCTATATATTTATTTTTATTTATTTATTTATTTTACATTTTTTGACCAGGCTAGTCTAGCTGGATATGTGTCCATTTTCAGTAGAGGCCCGGGAAGAAAAGCTCCACTAGTTATTACAAGTTTAAACAGAAGTAGACAATACAGGTTATAACAGATATTATGATGGCAGCAAACCAAAATAGGTAATAAAATAAAAATTAATTATTTTTTTTTTCACATGATGTGAATTACAGTAGTCAGACAGTATATATGTGAAAAAAATATATACATGTTATGTAAAGGGAAAGTTATCAAGGATGCAGGGAAAAAATATGGAAAAAAAAAAAAAGAAGCAGTTAGTCTGGGTTATTGCAGGAGCATAGCCAGTGTTTCTTGAGAAATATTTTCAGTTGCCTTTTAAAAATTGTGAGAGAAGTCTGAGATATGATATCAGAGGGTAGTTTGTTCCATATTTTTCCAACAGAGTTGGAGAAGAGGCAGTCTCCTGCAGAGTTATTGGGTTTAGCAATATTAATCAGTAGTTTGAAGAGTGTAGATGTTTCAGATTGTTATATGGTGTAATAAGGCTGAAGAGTATTGGTGTTTTAGTGGGTTGGTTTAGGATCTTGTGAGCTATTGTGAGCTGTTTAAGTTCAAGCTGGTTAGGAAGTTCAAGCCACCCTAGTTGTCTTGGATTCAGGCAGTGATGGGTTCTAAAAGGGAATCCTGTAGCAAATCTAGCAATATTGTGTTAAGATGTTGCTAGTTTCTTGCGGTTGCTATTGGAGAGATTACTGTATATGGGGGAAGCATAGAGAAGAGTAGAGATTAGGTGAGTTCTGGCTATGGTGGTTCTTGCTTCAGGTGTAAGGAAAGGTTTGATTCTGTATAGGGATCCTATTTTTTTATTCACTAATTTTATTGTATTGTTGATGTGAGTGTCAGAGTTAAGATTGTTGTCTATTGTTATTCCTAATTTAGTAGTTGGGTCAGGAGAAATAAGAGTACCGTCAGTGGAAGTGAGTGTGAAGTTTAGTGGGGTTGACTTTAGGGTAGTTGAGAAGAGTAGCAGTTTGGTTTTCTTGGGGTTAAGGAGCAGGCGACGGTGTGAAAACCATTGTTCTACAGTGTTAAAAGCATTTTGGGTAAGAGACTGGAGTTCAGTTTGTGAGGTAGCTGTGCAGATTATAGTAGAATCATCTGCATATTGAATGCAGGTAGTGTTTGGGATAGCCGATTGCAGGTCATTAATAAAGATGGAAAATAGAAGTGGGCCTAAGATAGAACCTTGTGGCACTCCTAAAGAGATAGGAAGGAGATCAGATAGTGAAGTTTTCCAGAGTACTGCCTGCTGACTGTTTTCTAGGTAAGATGTAAACCAAGTTATGGAAGGAGGATCGAGTGAGAGAAAATTCAGTATGTGAAGAAGTTAGTGATTAACCATGTCAAAAGCTTTAGATAAGTCAATGAAGACTGCAGATTATTTTTGTTGTGGTTTTAGTTGATGGAGTTTGTGAAAGAGAGTAATGCAGTGGTGGTACTGTGGGAAGGTCTGAATCCATGCTGACAATTAGCGAGTAGGTTGTGGAGAATGTGGGTAAGTAATTGTTTATGGATACATTTTTCCATGATTTTAGCAATAGGTAATAGTAATGCTATGGGGCAAAAGTTAGAGAAGTCATTGGAGTTCCCCCCTTTGTGTAGTGGGATGATATGATATATCTTCCAGATAGAAGGGAAAATTCCTTTATTTATATATCTATTTATCAAAATAGACACGGGATAGGCAGTGGCTTTAGCACCTATTTGCAGGAACTCTGCAGGAAGTTTGTCTGCGGAGGGGGTGGTAGGTTTTAGTTTTTGGAGCAGTGATGAGATAAAGGAGGTAGAAACTGGTTGTAAGTGAAGGGAGGGAGGTTGATTTGCAATTGGTGAAAGGAGCTTAGAGGTGTCAGGAGATAGGTGACTAGCCAGAGTTTGAATAGTATTAGTGAAGAAAGAATTAAAGGCATTAGCTGCATGTCTGGGAGTCTCTGGGTTAGAGCCTTGAGGGTTGGGTGTGATAGATTGGCCTGGGGATAGAAGACTGTTAATGCTGGTCCAGAATTTTTTAGGTTCCTTGTTGTCTTGTTGTAATTGAAGGTAATAGTTATTTTTGTCAGACAGGATTGCTTGTTTTGTACTGTTTCTAAGTTCTCTGAAGTGTTGGCGGTTAGTTAGATTCTTAGTGGTATGCCATTTTGCCCAGGATTTGTTTCTGAGAATGATTTTTTGCCTTGTATTGTTGGTCAGCCAGGGTGCTGCTTTAGCTTTGATTCTGATAGTGCGATTTGGGGCATGAAGGTCTAGAATGGATAATAATGTGGAATTGAAGTATTCTACTGCTTCATTAAGGGGAAGATATTTTAGTGGAGGCCAATTACATAGTTTTAGTTCTGTTTGAAAAAGTTCAAAGTTGAATTGCTTTTTTGAACGGAATGTTCTGTAGGTGGTAGGAAAAATTAGGTTGGTTTTATGTCTAATAACATAAGTTAGTGAATGATCACTTAGATCGTCTGGAAGGGTACCTGATTGGTAGGTTTGTTGGGGAGTATTAGTAAGAATCCAGTCTAAGGTGGTTTCATTGTTACTGATTTTATTAGTTCTGGTAGGGCCATTAATAAGTTGCGTAAAGCCATATAGGTTTATATGGGAGGTGGGGTTTGTACTATTACAGGAATTCCAATCAATGTTTATGTCGCTAGGACTAATGTTTCTTGAGGGAGGTTAGTGAAGAGCCAACTTAGGATGCTTTCTAGAGTATTAATGTTATTTCCTGGAGGAAGATGTACACAAATGATATTTATGGCTTTATTAGTGTTGACTTGAAGTATGGAGCAAATTACTTCGGCACTATTTTCTAGGGGTAGTTTCAGATTTATAGTACTGATTTGTAGTTGTGCTTTGTGTAGAATTGCTACTCCTACTCCCCTTGTTGACTGAGCGGTCGAGTCTAATGATGATATACCCGGATGGGGTGATTTCATTGTCTTTAGTGGTAGATTTTAGCCATGTTTCAGATAGGCATAAGATGTCATATTGGTGGACTTCGAGATCTGTACATCTTCGAGATGTATACATCTTCGAGATGTATATATCTATATCTAGCTATATCTTTCTATATCTTTCTATATATCTATCTATATATCTATATATCCATATCTATATATCTATCTATATCTATATATCTATCTATACCTATCTATATGTATATATCTATATATCTATATCTATATATCTATAGCTATATCTATATATCTATATCTATATATCTATATATCTATATATCTATATATATATCTATATATATATATATATATATATATATATATATCAATATCTATATATATATATATATATATATCTATATATATCTATATATATATATATATATATATATATATATATATATATATATATCTATCTCTATATCTCTATCTCTGTGTGTGTGTATGTATATATATATATATATATATATATATATATATATATATATATATATATATATGTATATATATCTATGTATCTATCTGTATATCTGTATCTCTCTCTCTATAGACAGATATAGATATCTATATAGATAGATATCTATATATATAGATATATATAGATATAG